>NW_012101718.1:0-1704 GCF_000951045.1 Mandrillus leucophaeus
TATCTCTCAAACTTCCTGAGCCCAGTACAAACACCACCTGGAAAAGTCTCCGATAAGGAGGCAGCCATTCAAAGTTTTACTGAAAGCGCGGGGACCAAAAGAATTCCTTTGTTCCCCTGTAACTTTCGGGCTATAAAAAGCAAACACTCGCATTGTTCGGGGCCCTCTTGTATGCTGTGTAATAGAGGGACCAAGTTCGAACTTGTCATAAAGATCCTTGCCGCTTGGCTTTGACTCTGGACTCTGGTGGTCTTCTTTGGGGAATAGAGGGTCTGGGCATAACATATTCAGATCTGATGGATCTCATCTGTGGTGTTAGAAATGAAGAAAGTGCCTGCTCTAGCATCAGGGGGTGATTTATGATCAAGTAGAACCTAAGGGTGTTTCCTGAAGGCTGGAAATGCTGTACCTTGATGTGAGTGTTGTTTGCTCAACTGTTCACTTTATGAAAATCCACGGACCACTCATGGTTTGTCCACCTTTCTCCATGCATGTTGTCCTTCATTCCAGTATACATTTCTGATGTTTTGAAACAATTCTCTCTAAGCTAATATAGAATCTCCCTTGCTGGAAGTCTTTAGAAATGCTACATTGAACAAATCAGTGCAATTATTAAAAATCCCAGGAAATAAATGCCTGTGACTCAGATATAAGGAGGAGAACCTACAACAAGAGCAATAGGCTTGGGAGCTGACACCAAAACAGTTTTGCTAATGGCTGTTGAGCCAGGAACTAGAGATGAAATCCCACACAGGCCCATGGAAGGTGGGGGATGTGAAATGATGCCCCAATAGTGCATGAGTGAATGAATCATGGGCAGTGGCTCATGGGTTTGCTTGCAAGTCAGGAACTTGGGAAAAATAAAGATGAAAAATTAGGGGGTAGAGAGGTTTGCATAGGCCTCTTGCTATGCGCAGACTGTGTGATGATAGTGGTTGCACGTGGATGCCTAACAGAGGGGCTCCAAGGGGCTGGGGCTCCCTGTAATCAGGTGGGCAAGATGGCTTGATGGATGATGCCACTCAGCCGCACAGGGCTTGCTCATGGAGTCTGTGCACAAAGTGGCCGTGGTGACTGGGATGGACACTGCATGGGCACAACAACTGACTCGACTCACCAAGGCTGACCTGGCAGCTGCCACTGCTGAGAACCCAGCCTGCCAAAAGCAGCTGTTCATTGAACAGAGAAATAAAACAGGCAGTGTTAATTAAGAACAAGACAGTGTCATAACAGACAAATATACCACTGCAGATACAGGAGAGATTTAAACAGTCTTGAAACTGAAAAATTATGTCAACAGAAAGACTTATTACAAGCAAAGAAGTTAAAATAATGGTAAATATTCTATTTCCCTTCAAACATATCCAGTTTTATAAGTAGGCTCATGTATCAAACATATAATGGACTTATATAAAATATTCAAGATATATAGGGAATCATAGGAAAATCCAAACAACTCAAATTTTTAGGCATGAATAACATTGATTCTAGAACCAGTTAGGAAATCAATAAAGAAATATTATTATAGGAATATCACTTTTATATAATTATGTGTGAAAATCCTGAGAAAAATGTTAGTAGACTATATCTACCTGTGTGCAATGAATAGACTATGTTGACCAAGTTATGTATCCCAAGAATGCAATAATATATAAATTTTAAATCTTTTAATGCATTTCACCACTTAAAGAATTAAAAAACAGA
>NW_012101718.1:7799-8956 GCF_000951045.1 Mandrillus leucophaeus
TCAGTACAGTCATTATAAAATATTAATAATGTAGCATTCAAAGGAAAAAAGTAATATAAAATACTGTAACATGTTGTGTTATAATTTCCTTACCCATCTTCCAACCCCCTACCTGTGCCATCTATGAGGTCCAATGAAGTTTGATTCTTTTTTCTGAGATCAACTCCATAGAGTAGAGCACCAAGAATAAGTTAGGTGCTTAATGAGTTTTTACCATGTGAATAACTTTCCTGAAAGTACTTAGCAGATCAGAAATTGGGATGCATAAGCACAGTTCAAAAGTGGCTGAGGAGTGACACAAAAGAACATAGTGGCATAAGAACCCTAATGACCCCCCTCCCCGCCCCCCACAGTGGCAACATGCTTGTTGAAACATCATTATAAAATAATCTCGATGAGAGCTGTGATTGGATTGTGTTGATATATTTTTTGTAAATTGTGATAAAACATACATACTATATAATTTACCTTCTAACCATGTTTCCAGTGCACAATTTGGTGGCATAAAGCACATTTCCAGTGTTCTGTAATCACCACCAATATCAGTTTCCAGAACATTTTCATCTTCCCAAACAGAAACCGTACCCATTAAACCATAACTGCCCATTCCCTGGTAACCTCTATTCTGCTTTCCGTTTCTATGAATTAGCTTATTCTAGCTACCTCATATAAGTAAAATATCATATTTGTTTTTATTTCTGGCTTATTTCACTTACAGTGTTTTCAAGGCTCATCCAATTAGAATTTCATTCACTTTTGAGGCTGAATAATATTCCATGTGTATGTGCACTGTGGGCTGTTTATCCAGTCATCCTCAATGGACACTCAGTTGCTTCCACCTTTTGGGTATTGGGAATAGTGCTGCTATGGGCCTGAGTGTGCAAATATCTGTGTGAGTTCCTGCTTTCAATTCTTTTGATGATATGCCCAAAAGTGGAACTGTTGACTCATATAGTAATTCTATTTTCACTTTCTTAAGGAACCACTATACTGTTTTCCATGGTGGCTGCACTACTGTACACTCTCACCAGCAGTGTACAAGTGTTCCCATTTCTCCATATCTTCACCAACACTTGGCCTAGTGAAGTTTACCATATTTTTATGTCCTTATCAGCATTCCCTTTTCTTTTCTTTTCTTTTCTTTTTTTTTTTTTTTT
>NW_012101718.1:9108-17986 GCF_000951045.1 Mandrillus leucophaeus
ATTTTTGTATTTTTTTTAGTGGAGACGGGGTTCACCATGTTGGCCAGGATGGTCTTGATCTCTTGACCTTGTGATCCGCCTGCCTCGGCCCCCCAAAGTGCTGGGATTACAGGCATGAGTCGCCATGCCTGATCAGCATTCATTATTTTTATGTCCTTATTGTATATGTTCTTTGGAGAATTGTCTATTCATGTCTTTTACTCATTTTTGAATGAGATTGTTTTGCTACTGTTGAATTGTAGTTCTTTACATGTTCTGGATATTAATTCTTTATCAGATATGTGATTGGCAAATATTTCCTCCCAGTCTGTGCATTTTCTTTTGACTCTCTTAACAGTGTCCTTTGATGCAAAAAAGTTTTAAAATTTTGATGCAGTCTCATTTGTCATTTTTCTTATGTTACTTGTACTAGTGGTCACCAACCAAGAAACCACTACCAATTCTAATGTCCATAAGATTTTCCTCAGTATTTTCTTAAGGGTTTTACAGGTTCAACTCTTAAGGTTAGTTCTTTGAGTCATTCTGACTTTATTTTTGAAAAGGGTGTAATGGAAGGGCATGAATTTTGTCCAGCATCATTCTTTTGCATGTGGATATCCAGGTTTCCAGCACCATTTGTAGATGCACCATGTGTTGCAGTGGGGCTGACACATTTGTGAGGTGCAGTGAGCACTAACACATGAGAGCACCATGCATTTATTTACCTGTCTTTCCTCCACAGTTGTTTTGAGAAGGCTTTCACTGACAAACCCAACAGAAGTGAATATATATGACTTCTTATAAAATCAAATTCAAGTAAAATTATAAATTTTAAAATGTTAAGACTGGAGCAAGACTGGAACATCACTAGACAAACTGAAACATAGGCTGGAATGAAGGGTTTATGTTTACCTTGCTACACATTCTGTTGGCCCACGATCTCTTATGCTTCGTGCATAAGACAGCCACAGAGTGGGGTGATAGCTCATAACCAGTCCCTGGTTTTCTGCTTCAGAAACAATTTCAAATTCTCTGCTTAGACAGAGTAAGGAAACTAACCGAAAGATGTCGAATGTGAAGTTGGCATCTACAAAGTCAAAGAGTGAGTAGTAAGTGTAAACATCAGGAATCAAAGAGATTCTATCTTTTTACACAGCAATGGCCTCACTATGCACTGCTGAGAGGAGAAGGTCCCTTCAGGGGACCTTCATGATAAGGAAAAATGCTATATGATGTGGGGGTTTTCTGCTGCAGCCCTAAATTAAATTGTCCTTCGCTCTAAATACAGGTCTCACAAAGTTTTATGCCTTCAAAGATTTCACTGGGCCAAGATTTTTTTTTTTTTTTTTTTTGAGCTGCTGCCTGGGGCTTAGAAAAGTGACTTGGATGTTTTCTCAAAATGGTATTTCTTTGATGGAATGTGAAATCCGCGAACGCTCTGCTTTCCTGCTGTATCCCCAGCGCAGGTTGAGTACCTTGCACTGCTTTTCAGCACTTCCCTGGAAGGGGTTGAAGATTTGGAGTTAGGGCCTCCCTCAATCTCTACCCTTTCTTTAATTCAGAGGATCACAAGCTGTTGGGGGAAGAGTGTATCTTGGGCCTCTAGCTGATCTGATGAATATTAATATCCAATGTCCTGTAATGAAGTCATGTGTGCATGTAACATCACTTCTGCATGCCGTGTCACAGGAAAGTGGGTTCACGGACCCCAGGTTAACAGCCTAAGCACTAAACGCACAGAGCTAGAGCTCTAGGAGGGGAGGGATGGCTGGGGTGGAATCTCGTCTTGTTCTCTAGTCCTGCGGTCTTTTCACTCCTTACTTGGTGGGTACCGGGCGTCTGGCAGGTGCCGATGTTGATGGAGTCGAGGCAGGGAACTGGCCGGGACTGGGAAAAACAGGGTTGGAGAGATAATTAAGGCGGACTTTATTTTTTTCTGAGCGTAAGTCATGGCTCAAAATCTGAAGAGCCTGAAAGAATATCCCCCTACCCAAACCTGTTTTTTCCTTTTCCCTCAAGTCTCATTTGGCCACAGGCCCAGTGTCAACACCAGGGGGCGCCCACAGACCATGAAGGCACCACGCAGCTGGGATTGTTTGTGGTCGGCTCCCGGGTCCCCGACTTAATCAGGGGAGCCAAGACCCTGCAGCCAGGTGGCCTGGATTCAGCCTGCAGCTCTGGTCCTACTGACAGTTTCCCCCCTGGTGCCTCAGTTTCTTAATCGGTGAAATGGTGAGGACACTACAGCACTTACCTCTGGGGCGGGTTTCTCAACAGCAGCACTATAAACAGTTTGGGACAGAGACTCCCTTGTGGCGCGGCCTGCCCTGTGCATTGTGGGAGGTTTGCCGGCAGCACCCCCACTCACCCCCTCCCACCAATCCCCATATGACAACCGAAAATGTCCCGGGATTTTTAGGTCTTCCTTGGGTCTGGAAGCTGCACTTAGTCAGGCATTTTCCCACCTGACACTTGAGCTCATCTTTACTTTGGGCCACATAAGGTCACTTTAAAAAAAGTTGTTTCTTTAAAGACTTTATCCATCTTTTAAACAAATCAATTTTCTTCCTCTATGTCTGCATTCAGTTAATCCTCCCAAACCCTTTGTTTACTATATCTCAAAATGTATCAATTCCAATTCTAGTAATTAGCGTATCTGACTTGCATGATACCTGCTATGACCCCTGGTAGAGCTCTGATTCCTTTAGCACAGGGAATATGTTCTCGATTCTGCTCTGGATGTGAGTTTATTTTACTTGTCTGGAATGTTGCTCCTCACCTGTAAAATGTAAATGTGGATATGGCTTGGATTACTAAATGGTTTTATTTCTTCATTCACCTGACATTTGTTATGTACCTGCTGCAAGTCAAATACATGGCACGATATTGTTTCCTTGATCACACCACAGCAAATGAGAAAATGAGACATTATAGCAGCTGTGGCGGCACATGCCTGTCATCCTAGCTACTCTGAAGGCTGAGGCAGGAGAATTGCTTCAGCCCAGGAGTTTGAGGTTACAGTGAGGTATGATATCACCATTACATTGCAGCCTGGGCAATAGATCCTGTCTCTGAAAAAAAGGAAAAACACAGTGTGAGCTGCCTGCATGTGCTCCATGTGTCAGGAGACTCATGGCCTGTAATTCTTCTAAATGACATCTCCATGTGGTTTTTCATGAATGTTTGTCTGGTATTTCTTTTCTATCCTTTTACTTTCAACTTTTCTGTATCTTCTACTGAAATTATGGCTTTTGTCAATAACCTACGGTTAGTTATTTATTTACTTATTTATTTTTACCCCCCTGCACTATTTGTCTTGTAATTGGAGTGTCTGAGTCCATTATGTTTAATGTAATTGTTGACCTCATTGGGTTTAAGTCTGTACATTGTCATTTGCTGCAATGTTATTATCTCTCTCTTGCTCAACTGTTTTTCTTCTGTTTCCTTCTTTAGATGAATAAAAAACTTTGCATTATTGTAGTCTTGTGACTAAGTGTTCTAATTATACATCCTCTTATTGTTTCTTTAATTATCTGAGAAAGCACAATAATCTGTGATTTACTATAACCAACAGCAGACCGTAACTTCCCTGACTTTCACCTGCCTGTGCAGACAGCCCAGGGGAGAATCAGTGCTCTGGCTCTGAGACACAGGGGTGGCGGAAGTAGGAGAGTGATTGATGATGAATCTGTAGCTGCAGAGGCATCTGGGCCTCTCACCTGCATTCCTCGTAGATGTCTCCTCCACTGAATGCCTGCGATGCCCTCTCCTCTGTATGCTCCTGCCAGAGTCTCCCCATCTCCACTGACAGCAGCTCCACCCTTCTGCTCACTCAGTCCAACACTGTAGGTGTCCTTGATTCTTCTTCTCACACCACAGATAAATCCATTAGCAAGTGCTGTGAAGTCCATCTTCACATTCATCCAGAATCCCTTCACTTCCCACTATTTCCCCTGCTCACACCCCAGTCAAGGTAAGCAACATCTCCATTCTGGAATACTGCACTCCTTTCCCACTGTTTTCCCCACTGCCTTACTAGTCCCCACCTCTCAATTCTGTTCTCAGCACAGCAGCCCGAGAGAAGCTTTCAAGGGATAAGTCCTACCATGTCCCACTTTTCAAAACTGTTCTCTAACTCCCCATGTCATTCAGCACAAAGGTCAACATCCTTCCCACACCCTCCAGGGCTACCTGCTCTAGCCACACCTTGGACCTCACTTCAGTTTCTCTGTGTCCAGCCCTTCTGGCCTCTTTGTCCTTCCAGGAACACAGACAATTTCCTGCCCTCGTGCATCTGCACTGAAGTTTCCCTGCCTGAAAAGAACTTTCCCAGACATCCCTGTAGACAGCGCCTCACATCCCTCAAGTCTTTACTCCAAGGTCACATTTGCAACAAGGCCCATGCTGACCACCCAGCACAACAGCCACCTCCCTGTCCCCACAGCCCACACTCTGGATCACCTGCCACACAGCACTTGCCACCTTCTAACTCAGCATCTTCTGTTCCTACTCTGCTTATACTATATCTATCATCTGCCTACAGAGGTGTCCAATTTTTTGGCTTCACTGGGCCACATGGGAAGAAGAAGAATTGTCTTGAGCCACACAAAAAATACACTAATGACAGCTGATGAGCAGAAAGAATAGAAAAAAAATGTTCATGCATAATTTTCATGATATTTGCCACCACAGATAAGCAAAAAAGTTCTCACATTCAAAGCTGTCCTGGGTCACATGCAGCGGGTTGGACAGCTTGCATCTAGAATATATGCACCACAAGGCTGGAAATTTTTCAGTTTTTACTTTAATGATGTTTTCTGAATGCAGAAACAGTCATATCCCTAGCAGACAACAAATGTCAGTGGAATGAATGATCACTGTAGAGCACCTCCCTATTCTAAAGGCAATATCTTTATTAATGTAGCCTCAGGGCAAATGCTGTTCCATGGCAGCTAAAGAAAAACATCATCTCACACCACCATCAGTGCCACCAGTGCTTTTCTCACCAGGGCTGCTTGTGTGTCCTCCCTCCCCCCACACCAACCCTCCTGCACACTGCAGCACACAACCATATTTTTATGTTCAGGAAAGATAATCCTAGGCTTCTGGGTCCAATTTTCCAACCACATATGAATCTAAATTAGACTCTGCTTTATAAATCCATGAGTTTGAATTGGAGCCAGCGCTAGGATTACTACAACTCAGGAGAGGAAGATGAGTAGGACAGCAGAAGAGGAGCTCCAACAGAAAGTTACCTATGATGAGAAACTAGGGGACCCATCCTCTCTGCAAATTTCAGAATCTGCTTCCTTTAAGAAGGTTGGGGGAAAAGATGGAAAATACAATCCAGGAAAGAGACCTGGAAGGAGGGCGAGAGATACAGGGGTCTGAAAATTTGTCTATTGATACTGGAAGGACTTCTATGTGTAAGGACCACCCTAGGTGACATCCAAGTCCCTGTGATCACAGGTCCTGATGGGACAAGGTTCTACTGAAGGGCCAAGGACAATGGAGCAGCAAAGATGACCCAGCTGAGCAGTGACCACATAAAGTTCATGGTGGCCTAAGCACCCACTGTGCACAGCCCCATCTACTCTCCTCCCCTGCAACAAATCAGCACAAGAAACACATGGACTCTGGAAGGTTCTCATGTCTTCCATTTATTTTGTCTCTCAAATTTCAGGAATCTTCTCCTTTAATTAACCCATCAACCTCTCTTGGAAATCATTTGAAAAAGTAAATTTATACTCAAATTCTAATTTTAACAGGGAAGTAAGAAGTTATAGCTCAGTGCACCATAAAGTTGAGACAGAGATGGAGACATCCTAGCCCCATTTCCGGAACAGGAAAGGTGATGGGGGAAGGAATGCAGGTCAGCGTGGGGAAGAGGGTCATGGTGGACATGGGGTTGGGCTGGTCTCCCCACCTCCTCACATTATGCCTACAGGAACACAGACACATTCAGATGCCTTTGCAGAAACAGAAGTCAGGGTTCTTGAAGTCACAAAGGGAAGGCATGAACAAATCTTGCCTCTCAGTCCCACACAAGGCAGCCGTCTCACACTATAGAAAAAATATTCATGAACAAATTCATATCAGTCACAGCGAGGGGTCACACTTTAAACAGCCCATCATGTGCTCAATACATCCAAGTCAAAGAAACTCCATAGCACAGCTATGTCCACTGTTACCCCCAACAACCCACACACATCAGGCCCCCTAGGGTCTCACCTTTATAAGCCGTGAGAGACATATGAGAGCCCTGGGCACTTTGGCTACCTGGGGTAGAACAAAAACAGAACCTGGTCAGATCCCACAGGAGATGTGGCTAGAGTTGGAACTGTGGGCTGGGTGAGCTCCCCCATGGGCTCCCGACCACAATATCCCAAGGATTTCAGGGATCAGCCTCCTTCATACTTACTTGCAGCCTGAGAATAGCTTCCTCCTTTTCTATCTGTGGGAAGAAAATGTCCTGTGAGAGGCCAGAAAGGTGGCAGGGCCATGAGGTCCTAGAGGAACCTCCTAGTCTTGGACCCTCGAGAAGTTTCCAGAAATGTGTGACTGCAGACCAAGGGCAGGATCAGGAAAAACAAGGAAAGCAGATGTAGGTCTGGGACCAACTGCTCTCCTAAGGTCTGTCTTCAGCAGGGGCCTTCCCTTGACCTGTGACTGCTGGGATCAGGTCCCCATCACCACAATCATCAACGTGATAAATCTGTCCTTCATTGTCACAGGTGCTATACAAAAGAGTAGGTGCTGGCACACAGGCCCCAGGCTGGGTCAGCCCATAAGTGTGGATGGTGCTTCTCAGTAACCGGGAGGGCACTTCTACCTGGGGCTTGGAACCCTCAGTGGGACAAGAAATCTCAGACCCCAGCCGTCACCCCTTCCTCACCTGAGCTCTTCTTCCTCTGTAGCACAGCAGCGACCACAGCTCCAGTGACGACCGCTGCAAGGACAACCAGGCCAGCAATGATGCCCACGATGGGGATGGTAGGCTGGAGAGACGGCTCTGGGAAAAGAGGGGAATGTGAGGGTTCTGACCCCCAGGCCCCAGACCTGACCCTGCTAAAGGTCTCCAGAGGGGCTCCTGCTTTCCCTAAGAGACATGATCCCCCCATCTCCCTACTTACCCCATCTCAGGGTGAGGGGCTTGGGCAGACCCTCATGCTGCACATGGCATGTGAATCTCTGCTCCTCTGCAGAAGGCACCACCACAGCCACCCACTTCTGGAAGGTTCCATCCCCTGTGGGCCTGGTCTCCCCGAGCTCCATGTCCTGGGTCTGGTCCTCCCCATCCCACTGCCAGGTCAGTGTGATCTCCGCAGGATACAAGCCCAGGGCCCAGCACCTTAGGGTGGCCTCGTGTTCAGAGACAGGGTGGTGGGTCACATGTGTCTTGTGGGGGCTCTGAAAGGAAGAGTCAGAAAACTCAGGCACTTTGCATCTCTCATGGGAAACCCCAGCAGCATTCATGTGGCCATCTTGAGAATGGACAGGACACCTGGGGTCAGGAAGGGAGCACAGAAGCCAGACACTAGCCTGGACACAGGCCCCTGGGATAATCTATTCCTTGGAAAGTTCTAGTCTGTGAGCAGGGGAGCAGGGACTTCTGGTCCTGACCTGAGTGGAGGCCAAGGGATTCAGAGGAGCTGGAGTCAGACCCCCACACACATTGAGTGTGAGGCAGAGAACAAGGCCTGAGGGGAAAAGTCCTGGTGCCCAAGGCTGCTGTGGGGTCAAAGGGAACTCCTGATCAGTATTCCAGGGATTGTCTTCCCCTCCACTCCCTCAGAGACTTCATCCCTTGACTGTCCCAGAGAGCAGGGCGGGCCCTCAGAGTCACTCTCTGGTACAGGATCTGGAAACCCAGGAGGATTCCTCTCCCTCAGGACCAGAGGGAGGGCGATATTCCGGTGGTGTTGCCATTTTTTCCCCTCCTTGTGCGAGGCCAGCCCAGGAGATCTACAGGAGATCTAGGAGGCACCCCATGGCCCCTGGTACCCGCGCGCTGCAGCGTCTCCTTCCCCTTTTACAGGTGTCTGCGGAGCCACTCTACGCAGTTGCCCTCCAGATAGGCTCTCCTTTGCTCAGCCACATTGGCCGCCTCCCACTTGCGCAGGATGGTCTGAGCCGCTGCGTGTCCAGGAGCTCAGGTCCTCGTTCAGGGCGATATAATCCTTGCCGTCGTAGGCATACTGTTCATACCAGCAGAGGAGGCATCCGTCGGGCCCCACGTCGCAGCCAAACATTACCTGGAGGGTGTGAGACCCTGGCCCAGTTCCCGCGGTCAGCCCCGCCCACCCAGCCCCGGCCGGGTCTGGCCCCTAGCAACCTGCAGAGATTTTGGCCTCAACTGAAGATGAAACCGGGTAAAGGCTCCTGGGGCTCTCCAGGGTCGAGGACCTCTGCAGGTCCCGCAGCCTCGGGGTTGATCTTGGGCCCAGAGACTCAAGGGGACCAGGGCCGTCCGTGAGGCATGAAGCGGGGAGTAAGTGATATGCGCTCCGGGCGGGGGTCACTCACCGGCCTCGCTCTGGTTGTAGTATCGGAGCAGCGTTCTCAGGTTCACTCAGTCAGGCTGTGCCTGGGCCTTGGCGCCCAGTGTCTGCAGCTCCCAATACTCCAGGCCCCTCCTGCTCCACCCACCACTCCCGCGGCTCTATCCTCGGACTCGGGGCGTCACTGTCGAACCGCACGAACTGCGTGTCGTCCACGTAGCCCACGGCGATGAAGCGGGGCTCCCCGTGGCCGGGCCGGGACATGGGCGGTGCTGAAATACCTCAAGAAGTGGGAGCCTGGGGGCGCGGAGAGGCTGAGACCCGCCCGACCCTCCTCCCCGCGCGGCTCCCCAGGTCCTGCGCCCCTGCCCAGAGGGCGCCTTGCTCCTCTCTCCTCC
>NW_012101718.1:18036-18547 GCF_000951045.1 Mandrillus leucophaeus
GTCCCAGAGAGCAGGGCGGGCCCTCAGAGTCACTCTCTGGTACAGGATCTGGAAACCCAGGAGGATTCCTCTCCCTCAGGACCAGAGGGAGGGCGATATTCCGGTGGTGTTGCCATTTTTTCCCCTCCTTGTGCGAGGCCAGCCCAGGAGATCTACAGGAGATCTAGGAGGCACCCCATGGCCCCTGGTACCCGCGCGCTGCAGCGTCTCCTTCCCCTTTTACAGGTGTCTGCGGAGCCACTCTACGCAGTTGCCCTCCAGATAGGCTCTCCTTTGCTCAGCCACATTGGCCGCCTCCCACTTGCGCAGGATGGTCTGAGCCGCTGCGTGTCCAGGAGCTCAGGTCCTCGTTCAGGGCGATATAATCCTTGCCGTCGTAGGCATACTGTTCATACCAGCAGAGGAGGCATCCGTCGGGCCCCACGTCGCAGCCAAACATTACCTGGAGGGTGTGAGACCCTGGCCCAGTTCCCGCGGTCAGCCCCGCCCACCCAGCCCCGGCCGGGTCTGG
>NW_012101718.1:18597-40982 GCF_000951045.1 Mandrillus leucophaeus
CCCCGCCGGGAGGGCCCTTTGCTCCTCTCTCCTCCCGCAGAGGCCGTTTCCCTCCTGACCCCGCACTCACCCGCCTTGGTCTCGGTCAGGGCCAAGGTCCCCGAGAGCAGCAGGAGGAGGGTTCGGGGCCCCATAACCCCATCGTCGGCGTCTGGGAAGACTCTGAGTCCCGGTGGGAGGATGCGTGTGGACTTTAGAACCGGGGCCGCGCGACGCTGATTGGCTTCTCTAGCAACCCGACACTCAGTGGGAGTGAGAACTGGGTCCGCGTCGTGAGTGTCCAGGAAGAAGGACCCGTCGCAGGTTGTGAGAGGGAGAAGAGAAACTGCGGAGATTAGGAATCCCCAACCCTGGGACCCCCCCAGCCCATACACCGCCTTCGGGACCTGAGACTCTGAGAACCACGCCTGGGGCCCTGGCTTCGACTTCGCCCTGACCCCGCTCCTCTTGTGCCAAGCGCTCTGTCTCAATGTCTCCCTGTGTCTTGGCCCAGAAACTGTCTGAGAAACCGGGAAGAAACTCTTGGGCCCGGTCCCTCTCCCTTCACTTTTCATCCCGGAATTCCTGTCCCTGAAATGGACTCCCTGTCTCCCACTCTTTACCTGTCCCCCTGGAGTCTTCTAGAAGAAAACTCACCCCAGGGAGCTTGGTGCCAGAGAGGGAGCTCGCCCTGGCAATGGAGGTGCAGAGACAGGGCTTTTCTTTCTTTCTTTCTTTTATCTTTTTCTTTAAATCTGGAAAAGTTGTGCCTGAGTGCATGAGATAGAACAGAGATCAGATTGCTTTTTGTTTATTAACTACAGTGAGTAGCAGAATCTTGGTAATCCCTGAATGATCAGGAATCTAATAGGTAAAAAATGTGACTTTGGCCCCTTGATATATAAATGTGTCTAAAAGCGTTACAACAGGACTCACAAAGCTCCTAAGTTTCACTTTCGCAGACAATGTATCTGTGACTCCCGCTTGTATTTTAAATTTACCTTCATTCCATAGCCCTGAGTTTCTGTGTGAGTCCAGAACATCTCCTCAATACAAAGTAGCCACTATGTTCCTATATGTTGCAACCAGGAGTCAGTACAGACTTTATTCACCTCAAAATTGCAAGCGCTAAACGCAGTCACAATGCCCATCACCAGTGCTCATGCACTGCCAGGTTTTAGGAAGTATCCACATCTAAGTGGTGTGTATATTTTATAGGAACACTTAGTATTTTTAAAACCTGATTAACATGAAAAATTAGTTTTTAAGCAGATCCACTTAAGGTATTAAAGGCCAACTGCAAGTAACACCCTGTGAGGCTCTGTAGATGAATGTATTGAAATACTGTAAATCAATGTGTTCAAACCTAAGAGTTCTGCTGCTTTTGAATTCTGTCCCCCTGCTCCTTTTCCTCACCTCCTGCATCCCCAGCCCTTCCCTCCATCCCTTGTATCCCTCAGGCCCTCCTCTCCCCTTAGTCCCCATCACACTGTCACTCCTGAATTATGACACTGGCACTCTCCCATTACCTGCTGCGTGACTGTTCTCTCCACAGTGGTCCTGCTAATGTGAGTCAAAGTGTGTCATTTCTCCACCTAAAACACTCCAGTGGCTCCACCTTGGTCTTGTGAAGCTTCTAGAATGTCAGGCACGTGAGCATATGAGGGACACCTGGTTCATTGTAGGGACTAAGTTAATTTGTGTTGACTGAATGAATGAAATATGAGTGTATTAAATTGCATCACAGAAAATTATAAAATGTAAAACACTGAAAAAGTTAAGAAAGATTTTATTTTATGTAACTAGTGTGTATATCAATTCATCAGTTCATTCCATGAGTCTGTGGAGCCTGTGTATGAATTTTATAAGAGTGTGTAACAAATTGTCACAAACATTAGCTTTAAACAACACCCATTTATTGTATTCATTTATTTGTTTTTAGAGACAGAGTCTCCCACTATCATCCAGGGTGAAGTGTAGTCACATGATCATGACTTACTGCAGCCTCAAACTCCTGGGCTCAAAGAATCCTCCTGCCTCAGTCTTCAGAGTAGCTAGGACTGCAGGCAAGTGCCACCACGCCCAGCTAATTTAAAAAAAAAAAATTGTAGAGACGAGTGCCTTACTATATTACCCGGGCTGGTCTCAAACTCCTGGCTGCAAGTGATCCTCCTGTGTCAGCTCCTCAAATGTTAGGATTACAGGCGTGCACTACCACGCCTAGCTAAACAACACCCATTTATCTGTTTATAGTTCCTTAGTCAGAAATCCGAGCATGATGTAGATGGAATCTCTGTTCCGGGCTTCCCAAACCTGAGTCTTCATTTTGAATCCTTCTTTAGGCTTATGCAGAGGTGGCAGGATGCAGTTTCTAGCAGTTGTAAGACTGAGGTCCCTGTTCCTTGCAGGCTGTCAATGTAGAGAACAGAGAGGGCTGCGCTCAATTCCTGGTGCCCACCAGCGTTCTTTGCTACACAGCCCCTTCATTTTCAAAGCCCACAGTGGAGGAAACCCCTCATGCTGAGTGCCTCTCACACTGTGAATCTCTATGCTCAGCAAGAACCCAGTCCTTTCAAGGGCTCACCTGATTAGGACAGTCCAAGCAGGATAAACCCAGCCTAAAGTCAACTAATTGAGGCCCTTAATTATATCTGCTAAATCCCTTCACAGCAGCACCTACACTAGAGTTGGTTGAATAACTGGGGGAAGGTGAATGACCAGGAGGTGGTAGTTGGGGCCATCATAGAATCAGCCCAGCAATGGTTGGATCTTCCTTTTGTGTTTAATTGGGACACAGTTGGAAATTGAAATTCAAGTAAAGTGATCATTGTGAACGGTAATAAAATGCATCCTCTTCAGCCGTGGAAATTCCCCTTACCTTTTAAAACTAAGTTACATGTTTAATATCTTATAATTAATTTAGGCCAGGTGTGGCGGCTCACGCCTGTCATCCTAGCATCGTGGAAGGCAGAAGAAGGCAAATTTGTTGACTCCAGAAGTTCAAGATCAGCCTGGGCAACATGGTGAAGCCCTCATCTCTACAAAAAAGTTAGAAAATTAGTCAGGCGTGGTGGTTCATGCCTGTAGTCCCAGCTACTCAGGAGGCTGAGATCAGAGGGTCCCTTGAGCCCAGGAGGTCGACACTGCAGTGCATGGTGATCATGCCACCGCACTCCAGCCTGGGTGACAGAGTGAGATCCTGTCTTAGAAATAATAATGATGATGATGATAAATTTAGAGTAAATGCAAACTAACATGTAATAATACACCCTGTCTTGTGAAAATGTATTAGTTATTTACTATTACATAACAAATTATGTAAAACTTAGCAGCTTAAAACAACAAATATTCCTCATCTCTCACAGTTTCCAATGATCAGGAATCCAGGAGAGGTTTCCCTGAGTGCTTCTGGCTCAGGGCCTCTCACAAGGTTGCAGTTCAGTTGTCAGCCTAGGCCTGCATCATCTAAGGGCTTCACTGGGGCTGAGCATTCACATGAAACATGGCTCAGTCACATGGCTCTTGGAAAAGGCCTAGTTCCTTGTTGTCTGTTCCTAGAAGGCCTCAGTTCTCAGCCACATGAACCTTGCTGCAGGGCCGCTTATGGCACAGCAGCTGGCTTCCCCCAGAGTTCATGATCCCAGAGACAGAGAGAGAGAAGGTGGAAGCCACAGTGAGTTTTATGTTCTACACCCAAACTCGCAAACTGCTATGTCAGCATTACTCTATTAGTTAGAAGTTATACTATTCTGTTCTCTCACTGCTGTAAAGAAATACCCGAGACTGGGTAATTTAAAAAGAAAAGAGGTTTAATTGACTCACAGTTCCGCATGGATGAGGAGGGTACCCCAGGAAACTTACAATCATGGCAGAAGACATGGTAGCAGGAGAGAGAAAAGCAGAGGGAAGTGGGGAAAAATCCCTAATATTGTATATATACACCATGGAATATTATGCAGCCCTAAAAAGGCACAAGATCAAGTCCTTTGCAGGAATATGGATGAAGCTGGAAGCCATTATCCTCAACAAACTAAACAAACTAATAGAATAACAGAAAACCAAACACCGCATGTTCTCACTTATAATTGGGAGCTGAGCAACGAGAACACATGGACATGGGGAGAGGAACATCACACATGGGCCTGTTGGTGGAGGGCGGTGGTGGGGGTATCATTAGGAAAAATAGGTTCAATCATTGACTTCCACAGTGGTTGAATCAATTTACATTTCCACCAACAGATCTCATGAGAATTCACTTACTATCATTAGAACAGCTTGGGGGAACCATCCCCATGATTCAGTTACCTCCCATGAGGTCCCTCCCCAAGTATATGGGGATTACAATTAGCATGACAATTGAAGATGAGATTTGGGTGGGAACACAGAGCCAGGCCATATCAGAAGTGTGTCATTAAGTCCAAGCCACACTCGAGAGAGGGAATTAAGCTGCATGTCTGGAAGGGAGCAGTATTAAAGGATTTGCATATATGTTAAAAGCAAAATTCAAACTATTGTTTCAGGATTTTGTAAATCAAAGTCTTTTTTTATCTAATTGTTTTTCTTTAATGCTTTAAGCTTGTTTTTAAATTTAATTTAATGTTATTTTAAATTCCAGGGTACCCGTGCAGGATGTGCAGGTTTGTTACATAGGTCAACGTGTGCCATGGTGGTTTGCTGCACCTATCAACCCATCACCTAGGTATTAACCCCTATAGCATGCATTAGCTATTTTTCCTAATGCTCCGCTGACCACTGCCCTCTCCCAACAGGCCCCAACAACTGTGTTGTTCCTCTCCCTTTGTCCACGTGTTCTCATTGTTCAGCTCCTAATTATAAGTGAGAACATGCAGTGTTTGGTTTTCTGTTCCTGTGTTAGTTTGCTGAGGATAATGGCTTCCAGCTTCATCCATATCCCTGCAAAGGACTTGATGTAATTCCTTTTTATAACTGCATAATATTCCATGGTGTATATGTACTGTATTTTCTTTATCCAGTCCATCATTGATGGGCTTTTTGGTTGATTCTATGTCTTTACTATTGTGAATAGTGCTGCAATGAACATACATATGCATGTATCTTTACAACAGAATGATTTATATTCCTTTGGGTATATACCCTCTAATGGGATTGTTGAGTCAAATGGTATTTCTGGTTCTAAATCTTTGAGGAATTGCCACACTGTCTTCCATAATGGTTGAACCAATTTACATGTCCATCAATAGTGTAAAAGCATTCCTATTTCTCCACAAGCTCAGAACTTCTGTTCTTTCTTGACTTTTTAATAATTGCCATTCTGACTGGCATGAGATGGTATCTCATTGTGGTTTTGACTTGCATTTCTCTAATGATCAGTTGTGTTGAGCTTTTTAAAATATGTTTTTTGGCCACATGTATGTCTTTAGAGAAGTGTCTGTTCATGTCCTTTGTCCACTTTTTAATGAAGTTTTTTTCATATCATTTGTTTACATTCTTTTTAGATTCTGAGTATTAGACCTTTGTCAAATAGATAGATTGCAAAAATTTTCTCCCATTCTGTAGGATGTCTGTTCACTCTGATGATGGTTTCTTTTGCTGTGCAGAAACACTTTTATTTAATTAGATCCCATTTGTCAATTTTTGCTTTTGTGGCAGTTGCTTTGGTGATTTCATCACAAAAATCTTTGCTGATGCCTATGTGCTGAATGGTATTGCCTAGATTTTCTTCCAGGGTTTTTCTAGTTTTGGGTTTTACATGTAAGTCTTTAATCTATCTTGAGTTAATTTTTGTGTAAGGTGTAAAGAAGGGGTCCAGTTTCAATTTTCTGCATATGGCTAGCCAGTTCTCCCAGCAGCATTTATTAAATAGGGAATCCTTTCCCCATTGCTTGGTTTTGTCAGATTTTGTTGCAGATCACATGCTTGTAGATATGCAATCTTATTTCTGAGTTCTCTATTCTGTTCCATTGGTCTGTGTACCAGTACCATGCTGTTTTGGTTACTGTAGCCTTATAGTATAGGTTTTTTGTTTTTTGTTTTTTGTTTTTTGTTTTTTGATGGAGTCTAGCTCTGTTGCCAAGGCTAGAGTGCAGTGGTGAGATCTCGGCTCGCTGCAAGCTCTGCTTCCTGGGTTCACACCCTTCTCCTGCCTCAGCCTCCCGAGTAGCTGGGACTACAGGCACCTGCCACCATGCCCGGCTAATTTTTTTGTATTTTTCATAGAGACGGGGTTTCACTGTGTTAGCTAGGATGGTCTTGATCTCCTGACCTGGTGATCTGCCCACCTTGGCCTCCCAAAGTGCTAGGATTACAAGCATGAGCCACTGTGCCTGGCCTAAACTTTTAAAATAAATGTGTAATATTTGATATTGATGACATGTTCTGAGAACAGAGTTGAAGGAATTGAGTTAAAAGCCACTGTCTTGGCTGCAGAATCATAGCAGGGAGTTTTATTTAGACTCTGTTAATAACTTCCTGTTGGTTACTTGTTTCTCATATGCTGTGGCAGTGTACTTTTGACATATATATTCAGAAAATGCTTACTGATAGCACAATCACATAGGGTTATTTTATATGCTAGGAAGATTTCATAATAAAAAGGAAAAAATGGAGGAAGGGAGTGAAAGAAGGAGGAAGAAAGGAAGGAGAGAAAGAAGAAAAGAAGGAAAAGGAAGAAGAAGAAAAGGGAAGGAAAAAGAAATGAGAAGGAGGGAGAGTAAGATCTTGAATGGAAATAGAGAAGAAAGAGAGGGAGGGAGAGACAGAAAGAAGGAGAAAGGGAAGGAATGAAGGAGAAAATAAACTAAAATAAAGAAAAGAACAGGGGTTGAGAAATGAGAAACCCTATGTATGGTTAATATTATCAAAGTGGGAGGAAATAAAACAGGTGTAGTTAACCTCTATAGAATAATGGAAATGTAAGAGGACTTCATTAGTTACCCATTGCTGCATAACAAACTACCCCCAAATTTAGTGACTTAAAGCAAGAAATATCATCAAACTCAAAAACATAATACAAATATCAGCCAAATGGAGCCAATGCAGGTAGAAGAAGTTCAATAAACAAAAGGATTTTACAAATTGGAATAAATAAGAGGTCACTGGTGTGCAGATGAAAACGATTTTGTAGTACAAATACTCCAAAAAGCAAGTGCCATCATGAGATTAAAGTTACAACGTTTTATTAGGGGACACACCTGACAGATGATGTGGCAAGGGAGGTAGGTTACCCTGGGAAAGTCAACAGACCAAGATCCAAGTGTCAGTGACCCCCAGTGATGGACAGAAGGAGAGAAGGTTTAATGGATGTGTCCTAGACCACAGGCAATCTAAGGAGAGTTGAGCAAGGCCATGCAGGAGTCCTGGAGCTACAGCTGGCCATCAGAGGAGTCCCGTGTCTCCCAAGAATGTCCTGCCTTAGTGTCACTGGTATGACCCATCACTGTTTGGGAACAGCCCGTGGAAAGCAGAGCCTCAGCACCAATGCTACTGAGGGTGTCAGAGCACAGAAGCACGGCCTTGGAGGATTACCCAAGAGTGTGACTCAAACCTTCTGCCCTGACGGGTCTGGGGCCTTGGAAATCAAATCCTCTCAGGCTGAATTGCTGGATGATTCTGCTCACACAGTGGGGCAAGGGAAACCAGAAGGCTCACAGGTGGACCTCTGGTTTCCACACACACTTCTGCCCTCATTGTATGAAAGTAGCCATGCTTCCTCCTGGGGATGAGGATATATTACCTGGGCCTGGAGAGGAGGAGAATCCTCTTCTCACCAAGTGGTTTCTGGGCACACACTCTCCAAACTTCTCTGGTGACAACCGTCATGCGTAGTTCAGTGGGCTGTCTTTTGTCTCCTTTTTTTAAGGGTACCCTCCTTTGGAAACCAGAACCTTGTATCTTGCACGGCCCAGTGCTGGGAGATAAAATATGCAAAATACTCCATTGAGTGAACCTAAGAGATTGGACATGGAGCCAAACTTGCTTCCTCATTTTGATTTCTGGACCCACATGTTCTTCCACTGAGAACACAGCACTGTAGAGATGTCTCTGATTCAAACAATGCACCGTGTCCTGAAAGATGGCACCTACCCCTCAGAGTGCTTCCTCCAGGCTGGCACTGAGTTGTGCCTGTAGAAGACCTGTCCAGTATTCCTTGTGGCTGGCAGCCCCTGTGGTGCAGATGGTGATAGGATTAGTGGAACCCACAGCCATGGAAACACTGAAACTTTCCCTGCCAAGTGGGTCCTTCAGGTAGATAATGGGCTAGGAGCACTGCCTAGCCTGTGGATCAGGAATGTCAACAGCACCCTGAGAGTGGTGCTGGCTGAGTGTCTGAGAGCAGGACAGGAAAACCCACCCATAGAATAGGTGCCTAACCCTGTGAAGATGAACCTCTGGCCCTTCCAAGATGGAAGTAGTTAAAAGTAGTCAACTTGTCACTTAGTAGGTAGTCACGTAAAGAAATAGTGCCCCACTGGGGCATATCATGGGACTCAAATGCTGATGAGTTGGACATTCAGAGGTGGTAGCAGCTGGATCTGCAGTAGTGGGGAGTTAGTGCTGCTGGCCCCATACATAGCCTCATGCCTGCCACTGTGGTTGTTCCATTCATGTGCCCATCCTACCAGGCCTGCACTGACCCATGGTGAAGGCAGGCTAACTTCCATTTGTCTGTTTGCTTGTTCAGTGCCACTTTAGACTTGGGTGTTTTCTGGGGTGTCAACATGGGATTCAAGCACAACCCAGGTGGACCATTTTCACGTCATGATGGATGCTGTTGGGCCTGTGCAATCTATGACTTTGTGGGTCACACAGGCACTTGGAACCCCATAGTTGCTTGGTATCCCGTGGCCAAACATTCTATGGAATCAGGACAAGGAACACTAAAAGTTGCTTCTAACATGCGGCATATGTCTCTGTCATGGGTGACATGATCTTACTCCAGAATCCCAGGCCAGAGACCCTGCTGTCATCTCCTGAAGGGCAGATGGTCACATTCCAGAATGGGCGAGTCTCCTACCACTTCTGTTCAACTGAGGAGGAAACATGGCACAGTCAGAATAAGGCATGAAAAGGACAAAGCAAGGCAGGAACACACAGCTCACATGCAGACGCTGGTGTACTGCCTGGCTTCAGAGGATGGACTTGCAGGTGTGGGGAGAGATGTAATATGATGAGAGAAAACAGATACCCCACATGGAGGCCAGGAAAACATCCCAACACAGCATCAAAGTCCAGGGGGCATGAACCAGTCAAATGTCCATTATGCATTAGGTGCTCATGCCCTATGTGATGGGATTGAAGACACAGTAAGGAATAGGGAGGACCTAAGGGTTTCATGAAATCAGCACTCACTGTGGAGGAGATGTCTGTCTCATCAGGCAGCTCCTAACACTGACCTCAAAGCGATGCGGCCCATCACTGAGGATCCTGGCATCATTCTCATCTAACACAATGGTGATGGCCAAGCCCTGTTCCAAACCAGCCTACTCTAGTCACCTGGGAGGAGACAGGTGGTAGAACTAGAAGACCCCAAAGTAGGAAGACACCAGAGGGAGGGATGACGATGTGAAGTGTGAAAAGACACAGAAAATAAGCAGGTAGGAGAGTGAATGTCCCTGTGTGTGGAGCTTACCTGATTTACACAGGTCTCAGAATCCTCAGGCATGTCATAGGTAAAGGCAGTGTTCACCTGCTCCATGTCGATGCCTGGGCAAAATGGGGTTGGTAGCCAAAGAATTAGTCTTTAAAAATCTTTTGGTGTCATTCTCAGACAAGTGCAGAACAGCAAAAACTGTTAGTCACCTGAGGTTCATTCTCCTTCTCAGGTTCAGAAATGAACCACATGTAAGAAAAACCAAAGGCTGTAATTCTCATGGCACCCAGAAAACTGGACTAGGGACCTGGAGAGTCGTGTGCCTGTCATTCCTCCACCAGTCACGTGCTGTGTGACCGCAGGAGAAGCTCTCTACTCCTAGGGCCTCTTCGATTCATTTGTGAATCATGGACAAACACCTCCATTCTAGCAACATTACTGAAATGCAGGGAGAACCAAGTGATCAATACGGAGGAAAAAAGTGATGACATTTACTCCTAGACAAGACTCTTTAGGAAAATGTACTTTAAAAGTAGGAGAATACATAGTACCTGCCATCCCCTGCCAAAAAGCCTCTTTGGTTTAGCAATTATGATTGTTCATCATCTTTCTGTAAAATTAGGGCAAAACTAGCTCGCTCAATATCTCAAATGAATTAAACACAGTTTGTGATTCTATATCCACAACTTTTGCTCTGTGTGAAACTGAAGAGAAATGGGGACACATCCATGTTTGTGTGGTGGCCACAAAGGCTTGGAAATAACCCTGTATCATCCATTTTTCATTGTCTCACTCTATGCTTTGGAGTCCCAGGTAATTCATATTCTTAAAAAAAATCACATGTTCATATATAGGACAGGGTAGAAAAGGTAGTATTTCTGTTTTAATTTGCTAGGGCTGCCATAACAAAGTACCACAGGCTAGGTGAGTGAAATAATAAATATGTATTTTCCCACAGTTCCAGAGCCTGCAGGTGCAAGGTCAACGTGCTGCAGGGTTGATTTCTTCTGAGGCCTCTCTCCTTGGCGTGTAGACAGCCACTTCTTTCTTCTCAACATAGGACTTCCACGTATGAATTTTGGCTGGGGAGGGACACAATTCATCTCATAACAGAGTGGATCATACTTGGTGGTGGATATAAAAAAGAGTATATCCCTTTGGCCTGATGCTTTCTCTTAGTTTTCTGAAATTGCGGTCTTACAAAAAAGAACAGGAACCAACGTTTAGTTTTCCCAGAAGGTGAACTCTCCCTACGTCTGGGTAATCCCAGACACTGAGAAGAAGTGGTGTGCAGTTCTCCAAAGTCTTACTTTCTCCAGGAATTCTGTTTCTGCCTTTTTAACTGGGAAGAAGATTCTCTCAGGAGAACCACCTCTTCTGATGCTGTATGGGCTTCATTCTGCTTGAACTTACAAAGTTGATCTTAATAAAAAGGAAATATTTGCAATTTTTTATCATGGTCATATTTTTGTACTGTTTAAAATGTCCCATATTGTGTTGAGTTTATTTTTAAAGTAATACATAACATTTGTACATGTTTATGGGGCACATGTGATCATTTGACACATGCACGGTATGTGGGGTAATCAAGTCAGGGTGTTTAGGGAATCCATCGCCTCAAGCATTTATCTTTTCTTTGTGTCGGGAACATGTAAAATACACTCTTCTAGCTATTTGAAATACACATAATTTTTAGCTTTAGTTGGCCTGCTGTGCTTTAGAACAGTAGAACTTATTTTTTGTATATAACTGTACATTTGTACCCATTAATCTACCTTTCTACATATTCCCACCCCTACATTCTTCCCAACCTCTGGTAACTGTCATTCTACTCTCTACCTCCATGAGATTAACTTTTTTAGTTCACACATATGAATGACAACATGTGATATTTGTCTTTTCTTGCCTGGCTTATTTCATCTAACATGACCTCTGGTTCCATCCATGTTGCTGCAACTGACAGGATTTTATTCTTTTTTTTTTTTTTTAATGGCTGAATTGCATTCCATTGTGTATATACTGCAATTACTTTACTCATTCATCCATTGATAAATGCACCCATTGATTTCACATCTTTGCTATTGTGAATAGTAATTCAACAAACATGGGTGTGCAGGTACTCTTTTGATATGTTGATTTCATTTCCTTTGGATAAATACCCAGAAGTAGAATTGTTGCATCAGATAGTAGTTCTATTAATAGTTTCAGTTTTTTGAGGAATCACTCTACTGTTTCCCATAATGGCTGCACTAATTTACATTACCACCAACAGTGTATAACAGTTCTCCTTTCTCCACATGCTCACCAGCATCTATTTTTATTTTTTAACAATAGCCATTCTAACAGGGTAAGATATATCTCATTGTAGTTCAATTTACATTTTCCTGGTATTTAGTGATGTTGGGTGTTTTACACACACCTGTTGTCCACTTGTATGCCTCCTCTTGGGATATGTCTATTCAGATCCTTTGTCCACTTTTTAATTGGAGTATTTGTATTTTTTACTGCTAAGTTTTCAGTTCCTTGTATATTCTAGATATTAGTTTAGAGTATACTAATTGGATGGATATACTAGTTGGATGAATACTTACTGAATATTTTTGCTATTCAACAGGTTATTGCGTCATTCTGTTGGATGTTTCCTTTGTTGTGCAGAAGCTTTTTAGCTTAATGTAGTCTCATTTGTCTATTTTTACTTTTTTTTGTCTGTGCTTTTGAGGTCTTAGCCATAAAATCTTTGCTGAGACTCATGTCCTGTAGTGTTTCCAGTATGTTTTCTTCTAGTAGTTTTATAGTTTTGGGTCTTACATTTAAGTCTACAATCCCTTTTGAGTTGATTTTTGTATGTGGTGAGAGACAGGGGTCTGGTGACATTCTTCTGCATTTGGTAGCATTTTCCCAACACCGTTTATTTAAGATACTGTTCTTTCCCCAGTGTATATTCTCGGTTCCTTTGTCAAAGGAACTCCTTTGAGAGTTCTCATTAAGAAGCAATGTTTAGTTTCACCAAATACTTTTTCTGCATCTATTGAGATGATAATATGATTTATGTCCTTCATTCTGTTGATGTGGTATATCACATATTTTGATTCACATATGTCAAACAATCCTTGCATCCCTGGTATGAAACTCACATGATTATGATGTGTTGTTTTGATGTGTTGTTGGATTTTGTTGCTAAAATTTTCAATTGCCATTTCTTATTACTAACATTTAAATTTTTATTGTAAGCATTTTAAACTTGTAAAATTTACATATACTGAAATGATCAGATTTGTATCAAATTCATCAATGAATTTTGACAAATACAGTCATTCACCCATGCCACTATCAACATACACAAAATTCTCTTTTTTCTGCCTTCAACTTAGTCCCCTTTCCCCAGCAGCCATTGATCTGATGACTATCATGATAGAGTAGCTGTTCCTGTTTCAAAACTTTATACATATCCACTCATCCCATATGGCCTCCCTCGTGTCTGGCTTTTTGCAGTTGGTGTAATATCTACATGGTCTACCCAGGTTGTTGCATGTATCAGTAGTTCATTCATTTTTAATACTGGTAGTATTCCATTGTATCATTGAGTCACAATTTTTTTGTACATTGTGGGGGCATTCCCGGTTTTTATTGTTACAAATTAAGGAACTATGGACATTATTGTACACGGATTCTTGAACATAATCTTTATGTCTCTTGAGTAAATACCTAGGAGTGGAAATGCTAGCCATAGAGTACTAGCTTGTTTAGCTTTATTAGGTGATATAAAACTGATCTTCAGAGTGGCTGTTTTATATTCTTATAGGCAATGAATGAGACTGTTTCACATCCTTGCCAACATTTATATTTATTAATCATTTAAATTTCAGCCATTCTAATAAGTGCTTAGTGGTTTCTCACTGTGGTTTTACTTGACATTTTCCCCTGATGACTATTGGCTATTTGTGTGTCTTTTTTGTAATGTTTCAGAAGATTTCTCTAAAGATTGTGGAAGGAGCTAGATAAACATTATTTCTCTCTCCCTAAGTGCTAGACCTGAAGCGGAATGTTTAGAATCCATCCACACTTCCCAGTCTGGCCCACTCAATCCTACATTTGCCCCCTAAAGTCCCCACTCTTTCATCCCTCTTTTATATTCTATCCTCTTCATTCTGGCTCCAGCTCACAGTCCTCCAGGAAGTCTGTTACTGTGAAGGTCACTAACATGCTCAGTATTGTCATCTCTCCATCTGTCTGTACCTCTCCACAGCTTTCCTCACACTCAATAACTCTTTTCTTATTTTGCCCAGTTCCTGTGGATTCACTTCACAAATATTAATTCAAAGTAGTCCTAGCTGGAAGAAGGAATAGAAAATTATAAAAAATATTTGTGAAGGCACCACCCAGGTTTGTCAATTAGTGACATTTTAATATTATTGGCTATATGTAGTATACACAGAAGAATAATAGAAATGTATGTAGATAACCTTGATTTTTCACAGTTCTGATATGCATGTGTTTCAGTTAATACTGTACTGAGCAAATCAAGAATTGCAGGTGGATGTGTGTCTTGAATGTGGTGTATTCTGTTATATTTTTACTAAGTTTTAGGAAGTCTCCTTGTTTGAAGTCCTTTAGACTTGTTACTTTAGACCGGGTCTCACTCTGTCACCCATGCTTGACTGCAGTGGCACAAACACAGCTCACTGTACCTCAACCTCCCAGGTTCAAGTGATCCACCCACCTCAGCCACCCAAGTAGCTGGGAGTATAGCTGTGCTCCACTACACCGGGCCAATTTTTGTGTTTTTTGGAGACAGGGGTTTTTACCATGTTTCCCAGGCTGGTCTCAAACTCCTGAACTCAAGTGATCTACCCACCATGGCCTCCCAAAGTGCTAGGATTACAAGTGAAGGCCATCTTGCCTGGCTTTGCTTTTAGACTTCTTTTAAATAGTTTCTTTCTGATTTTATCATTCATCTGGCCGGGCGCGGTGGCTCAAGCCTGTAATCCCAGCACTTTGGGAGGCCGAGATGGGCGGATCACGAGGTCAGGAGATCGAGACCATCCTGGCTAACACGGTGAAACCCCGTCTCTACTAAAAAATACAAAAAACTAGCCGGGCGAGGTGGCGGGCTCCTGTAGTCCCAGCTACTCGGGAGGCTGAGGCAGGAGAATGGTGTGAACCTGGGAGGCGGAGCTTGCAGTGAGCGGAGATCTGGCCACTGCACTCCAGCCTGGGTGACAGAGCAAGACTCCATCTCAAAAAAAAAAAACAAAAACAAAAACAAACAACAACAACAAAAAAATTATATGGTCAAAGGGCATGAATATTTTAATGCTCCTTATACATGTTATAAAATTGCTTCTCAAAAGCAGCATCCCAATTGAATTCACCCATCATTCACCCCTCATTTGTCAAGCCCCTCCTCTGTATTGGGATGTTCTAGATGCTGGGGATTTTGTGCAAGTGGTGACTGCACAAAATCCTGGCCTCAGAATATGTCTCAGTGATACAGACAACAACTTTAAAAATTATTCTAATATCAGTGGCAATTGTTATGGAGAAAATATACCTGGGTTAGAAGACTGGCATTGGTGAGGATGGCAGGAGATATATTTTGTTGGGTAAGAGGTTCATGAGAACTTGACCAGGGGACATTTGAGCAGAGACCTGAAAGGTGTGAGGAGTTAGTTATGTACATCACTGGGGAGCAGGTGCATGTGGGAGTCACAGCAGGGGCCCATGGCAGAGACAGGATGGAGCAGTGACAAGAGGTTTGTGTGAGTGGAGACAAGTGAGCTGGGCTGACAGTTGTGAGAGATGAGGCCAGAATGGCCAGAGAGGCCCTGTGATGAGGGGCTGTTAGGAAATGATGAGAGGAAGGGAAGAGGCTGGAGCGTCTCTGGGACGTGGTGTTGAGGATGTGCTCTAATTCCCATTTGAAAGGTTCACTCTGCCTGTTGTGTGGGTGATGGACAGTGGCGTGAGAGGCAGCAGGCAGCCCAGCTGGAAGGCCCTTCTGATTTACTATCCTAGAGAGAGTGGCTCTGGAGGGGAGGCAGTAGAGGAGTGATAAGTGACTGGATTTGGGGTTAATATATTTTTCAGATGGTCTTAGAGGTTGTTTAATAGAGAACCACACATTTATTTACTGAACTTCATTCCACAGTTGATTCCAGATGGCTTACTGCAACAACTCCAAATAATAAATGTACATGAATTATTTAAAAACCAACAGCTAGGAAAATGTAGACTTAAAATATTAAGACTAGGGTAAAGCTAGAACATTACTAGGCAAGAAGGAACATCTAAAACATCTGCTGAAATGGAGTTTACTGTTTACCTAGCCATGGATTTGTTGGCTCACAATTTTATTGCATCAGGGAGCCACACAGGGAGGTGACAGTGCAGGTCACCTGGCCCTTGTTTCCTGTTTCAGGAACGTTTCCTGTTTTACACTTAAAGTCAAAGCAAATTACATAACTGTAATTTGTTCAAAAATGAAGTCAACATCTAAAAAGTCAGAAAGTAAACGTACAAACCCCAGGGGTCTAAGGAGAGTCTGCATTTCTCACCGAAAATGGCCTCACCCTGCACTATCGAATGGAGAGGGTCATTTTCAGGGGCCCTAAGATGCAGGGGAGATTGGGCTGCAGCCCTAACTAGAGGTGACCTTCTTTATATCTGCAGTTTCCTTATGCCTGGCAGCCAACTTCAGTGATCTCACCTGAGCTAGGAATTCATTTTTTTGATGGTGGTTCTATTTGAGCCATTGTGTAGATTTAAAAATGTGACATGGAAATTTTGCTATAATAGTTTTTCTGTGATGGAATTTGACATGCACAGTGGCTCTGGCTTCCCTTTCGGTCCCAGGAGGGAATGGAGTGTCTTGCACTTTTTTTTTCAAGATCCCCATGTGTAGAAGGAATCAGGAGAGTTGGAGTCAGGGGCCACTCCAATGTCACCCTCCTCTCTAATGCTTTTTGGGGTGGGGACCTTGGCACTCTGCACATCTGGTTAATATAATTGTCCCAGCTCCTGAAATAAAAGCACAGGTGCACATAACACTGACTCCTGAATGCAGTGCCAAGGTGGGGAGGTTTCCTGGATGCCAGGTTTAGCACTTTGACTCTCATTCTCACACACACACACACACACACACTCTCTCTCTCTCTCTCTGTATCTCACATAAACACAGACTCACACATACACTAACTCATACACACAGGAACACACAATTGCACACACACTCACACACATATTTAGACACACTCACACACAGATTCACATACACACATGCACACACACACAGGCACACACACATAGGCACACACTCATTCACACACACAGCCTGAGCAAACCCTGGGACAGGCTGACTTCAGGGGCGGAGTAACAGGAGCCTCCAGGTCCTTCTCAGTGGCCTTTGTCTCTTTTTCCTGGAGGTGGAGGAGTCTGTACTCCATGAGGGGACGTCCTCTGAAGAAGCAGGAGATACTCAAGAGCGGGGTCCAGAGACGGACAAGGATGGGAAAGTGGAGACAAAGCGGAGGGGTCGAGGCAGGGAGGGAGCACGCGAGGAATGGGGAGGGGGAGGACCTTCTAGCGGTCAGAAATGTCACACGCAGAATTCGGTTCTTGGTTTTTGTGTTTTACTAGGATGGATTTAGTAAACCAGCCGGAGTGTGAAATAAGGAGTCTACTTTGCAAAGGACAAATCTTGGTCTCCTCCTTAGTTTGAACTCATCAGTAGTAGCTGGGAGAAGAGAGCCAGGACACTTGGGTGGGGCGTGCAACGCCCCTTTGTAGCCACTCCATTCTCTACATCCCACGGACCTCCCCTCCCGGGACCACGTTGGTCCCCTCCAACCCAACAGGAAGAAAAGCAAGAAGTCTGAAGGCTTTAGATCCTCCCTAGCGCGCCTGCTTCCTCTGCCATTTATTCCCTGAGTGTCCTTGCCTCCGCTTCGCTACCCCAGCCCCACTATGACAAAGCACATCCTGCGCCCTGGGCCCTGGAATCCTCCTTTGGCCTCTGACTCACTGATGCCATTTCACCGCGTCCTGTCCTTCCGGTTATGGCCACTGGGTGGAGCCCGAGAGAGCATCACCAAGATGGGCTCATTTCTTACAGCTTGGAGGCCTGCACAAACTTTCCAGAGACTTCTCTAGATCCGGAAGTCAGCCTGAGTTTTTAGACTTGCTTCGAAAGGCTTTGGCCCTTGGAAAAAGGAAATCAGCACTCCAGGAACAAGATTTTCCTCGACTTTATCTCAACCCAAAGACACTATAGCGGCGCAGTTTTCAAACGTGCTTTGAAAATAAATGGGACAGTGTGTCCCCACTGGATTTTGCGTTTCTCTTTTTATTACAGCCCGCACCTTTTGTAAAATTATTACACATCTTCCTACTGCACTAAGAACAACTCTATCAAAGGCACTTTGAGAAGGAATCAATGCCATGAAAATATGAAGTTCTCTTAAAAGAGAGTTTCTGGAGTTGGGTTTTAATTAACACTTTGATTTTTAAAATCCTGTAAGTATTTGGCTACCTTCATAACATTTTTCAAACAAATATTCTTTCTGAACCACCATACAAATCCAAGTTTGTTATTTTTATTTTTAAATGTTATTTATTTATTTTCGAGACAAGTTCTCTTTCTGTCACCCAGGCTGAAGTGTAGTGGTGAGATCATAGCTCACTGCAGCCTCGAACTCCTGGTCTCAGGCTATCCTTCAACTTCCAGAGCTGGGATTACAGGCCTGAGCCATCGTGCCTGGCTAAAATCCAAGTTTATACTGTAATAAAAAATTCCAACCTTCCAGAGAAACTGAAAGTCACAAAGTTATCCCAGTCCCTGTCAAAATTTTGGTGAGTAATTTTAAGGTTTTCTCCTACTTAAAATATATATTATCTAAGTGGTATTACTGGCATTATAATTCCATATATCCTTGTCCTTTTAAAAATGGGTAAAAGTAGGCTGGGCACAGATCTTCTCATAGCAATACTTAAACATTCATCCTACTCTTTTTAACAACTGCGTGGAATTTTATTACATGGCTGTTCTTTAGGGCACTATGGAAATGTAATTTATCTTCATTGTAGTAGCAGATACGTGGGTGTGTAAAACAGCCGAAGAGTAAAACTCAATGAGCTGTACATTTCAAATAGATACATTTATTGCATGCAAAGTGTGCCCCAATGACGGTTTAAAAATATTATCCTATTTGAGATTTGTACTTTGATTTTGTAAAACAAAACAAAACCCTTTTTCTTGTACCCAAGAGATGCACCCTGGCACATCTGGAGGTAGAAGCTCATGTTGTCTGTAACTTGATCTCGCAGGCTCTGAAATAAGCATAATGAGCTGTATATTTACAGATTCCCACACAGAGAAAAAATAGCTATGGTAAAAACGCTCATAAATAACAAAACTAGATAAAGGGCAAAAATAAAATAAATAATAAAACCACATATTTTAAATATTATTCTCGCCGTCACCTTTTCTCTCCCCTTTTCTCCCTCTTCCGTCCTTTCTTCAACACGTCCCCCCATCCTTCCCTCCTTTCTCCATTCTCTGCATTTGATCCCCGTTGTATTCCAGCCTCCAGGCAACACGCGTCACTGCGTCCGCCTGAGGCAGGTCAGGGAAGGGACGCGAGGTGGCGCTGTCACCGGATTCTGTGAGCGGCAGCGCTCTGGGCCCCGCTGGTCTTGTATCGTTTCAGTGACCTTCGCTCCAGTCTGTGACTGGGCCACACTCGGGGCGTAAATTAGGATCCTCACTGAAGGGGCGGGACCCTGAGAGGCTTTTTCCTGGTCCCTTAGTTGTGGGTTTTCCTGCGGGCGGTGGAGCCCGTTTCCATCAGAACCGCCCAGAGGCGGGCGCTGCCTTCCAGGGGTGGTGGAGCAGCAGGAAGCGTTTTCGGATCCTGGAACTGTGGGCGGCCCGTGGGAGGGACTGAGGCGCATTTCCCTACTCACCGGGCTCCGAATCCACCGCGGTGCTGTTTCAAGCCAGTCAGATTCCAGATCGCGCTCCAGCCCGGACTCGGAATTCCTGCCCCGCGGGTCTGCATTTCACAGCGGCAGGTGTGAGTGACCCGCAGCTGGAGACCAGAAGCCTGAAGGCAGCTCGGCCCTCCCCAGCCCGCAGCGCCGTTATTCCGTTTCTTTATCAGTAAACACGTTTCGTTTTCCGTAGCCCAGGGCGGGGTGACGGGTGATCCCAGTCCTCGCAGTGAACTCCGGGCCGCAGACTTGAAAACGCGCCCGGGGCTCCCACCGCAGCCCGGTCCTGAGTTACACACGCGACTCGCGACCGCGCTAGGCAGTTTCTCTTTCTTTTCCGGACCCAGCAGTGGCGCCTAAAGTCTACGAGGAGAAAATCGCCTGTGTGCTGGTAAGTCCAGGGATCTAAGGCGAGTGCTGAGGGAGAAAACGTAGTTGATGGCCTGAGAAGAAGGGGCTGGAGGTTGGGTAGAGGGGGAGGGCTTTGGGCAGAAAAGAGCTGGGAGGTTTGGTTGGGGAGGGGCAGCCAGGACTAGACCCTGGGGAGCGGCTCACCGGAAGTCCAAGATCATCACGGCCTCCCCTACCCCATAAAGGGAGGGATTGGCTTCTTGTCTTGTCGCGATCACATCTAAATGCGTTGAAACAAGCTTTACATATTATTATTATCATCATCGTCATTGAAGTATTAAAAGTCTTTTTGGGGGTGAGCTAAATGAGACCCTTTGCTGGACCTGGCACAGGGAGAAAAAGTCCTTGAGAGAGGGTAGACACTGTGGAGGGAAGGGCTTGCTTGGGACCAGTGTCAGGAGAGCTGGGTCCATCTCCCTCTCTTTCCCTCACTACCCTTGTGACCTTCAGCAGTGTAAATAATCCCTCTAAGGTGGGGAAAGGACCCCAGTCCCTGCTGTGCTCAATAAATTATGATGATCAAAATAAATAATCAGTGAATGAATATGGATGGGAAAACTGAGTAATTGTTAAAACTCTGTGATGTATGACATTTTCATCTACAGAAAAGTGTAGGCTAGGGGTCTTGGAGAATGGTTAGTAATCATAGGTAGAGTTCCATTTAAAAAATATGTTTGTAAGGCTGGCGAAGATGGAATGGACACAGTTCCTGATCACAGATGGTTCATTGTCTAATGGAGGATGATACCAGATGGTAAATGACAGCTGGGCGTGGTGGCACTTGCCTGTAGTCCCGACTACTCAGGAGGCTGAGGTGGCAGGATTGCTCCATCCCAGGCATTCGAGGCTTTTGTGAGCTGTCATCACGCCACTGCACTCCAACTGGGTGACAGAGTGAGATCCCCCAGCCCCTTCTAAAAGAAAAAAAGAGAAAACAAAAGCAAAGATGATAGATGAGATTGAAGGCAGGCTGAGTTGGTACCAAACCGTGGGCTAGAATAGTGATTCTAAAACTCGACTACACATTGAAACCACCCAGGGAACTTTAAAAGATACTCAGGCTTAGATGTAACCTAGGCTTTGTGATTCCATTGGTTTTGACTGTAGCCTGGGACCGTGCATATTAAAAACTTTTCAGGTAGTTCCAGGAAGATAGGTTTGAGGACTCCTGGCTAGGTGCCCTGAACACTAAGAAATGTGTATTGGGGAGGAGGCAGTTCTCTCAATCGAAAGAGGCTTTCTGGATGGCGTTATTATTATTGAGATATAATTCATGTGCCTCATAAATTACCTTTTTCAAGTGTACAGTTCAGTGGCTTTTAGCATAATCACAAGGTTGTACTACAGTCGCCATTATCTAATTGGGAAGACGTTTTTCTTTTTCTTTTTCTTTTTTTTTTTTTTTTTTAGCAGTGGGCGTGGAGAAAGAACAAAGAAATCTGTAATTGGTGGTGAACTTTCTGTTCGGCGTGTGGCCCCGCCCTACCCACTTATGATTGGTCCTCATTTCCAGGCGTCCATTTTCATTGGGTGAGCAGTCGCTGGGGTGGGGCTAGGTGACTGATGAAATTTTGGCGGGGCCTTCTCCACAGCCAGGCTGAGTTCCCGCTTCTTGAGCCATTGTTAGGCTGGCAAAATTGAGGCCACGGAGATGGGACCCGTCCTGCTATTCCTGACAACACAGTGCCGGCACTGTAAGAACAGCTGAGCAGCCGCCACAGTTCCCACCCAGCCTTGCAGCCCTCCTTTTTATTATTTGTTGACCCTGTAGTCATTTGTGTTTAGGATCCTAGTTCTGATTTTCCTTATGTAGCCCGCCAGGCCCTCTGCAGCCTTACTGAGAGCTCGCTTCTAAGAGTGATGTCATTTCTATTTTAAAATTCCTAACCTCAGTACTTGTTAAAGGCATACTCACAAATCCATTTTTACCCTGTCCCATAGGGACTTTTCTGAGAGAATACATGTTAGACACCTGCTGTTTAGAAGGAATAGGGAAATTCTTAATGTCCTTTTTACATTGTTCTAATTTTTTCCTTAAATTTGGACAAGGATTTAAGGGTTTAGCTCCTTCATGACCCCCAGATTCCTTTTCCTCCAACCTTCCTGTTGCCCCCGGATCTCCCTGTCCTCTACTTTGTGAGATGTATGGCGTGAGGGCAAGCATGTTAGGGGATCCCAGGGCTTTTCATTGGGTGAGGGCTCTTTACTATGCTCTTTTTATTTTTCTTTAAGGGGAAACATGGGGTTAATTCACTAATCCAACAAACAGCATAACCCATCACCTCTTGTGAGGATGGGGATTTATTATTCACATAAAGAATTAAAGTTTGGCATACACAGTCCTTATTTGAGCTAAACTTAGGCCAAAAGACCAAAGGGCTGACGAATGGGCTCTTTAGGCTGGAGAAAACAGCAATACTTTGTTATATATTTTATT
>NW_012101718.1:41737-44093 GCF_000951045.1 Mandrillus leucophaeus
TCAACAAAAAATTTATTCCCTAGTGCTCACGTCCCTCCCCCAGTTCCTCATTAGCTGAGTACTATGGGGTTACAGTCTTTCTGGATGTTGCCTATTGTAGTTTGATTAAAGCTTCCAGTATGTTCTTTAGAGTCTTTTTGCTGCATTTTGTTGCAGCCCATAATGCATTGCGATTGCCTCAGGACTCCTCAAACATTTAATTTATGGCCCTAATGGCTGCACTTAGGTGATAAGAAAGGGTACAATTATCTATATTGCAAGCTAGCCTAAACTAAATTATTTGGTGAGGTGGGGAGGGGGTCATTGAGGGGTCCCCAACTGATCGGCACCTGGCTGGTACATGAAAAGGAAAGCAGGAAGGAGCTGGGGGATGGCTTAGTACATTCTGCTTTTTTATCTCTTTGTGTCCATGTGTCTCTTTATGTCTTTGTTAAACCTATACTAAGGCACATAGAATTGAAAATGAACCATCACATGTACCTTATTTTTGACACCCTTAAATTCTGCCCAAACCAAGGCTGGACCAAGGCCCTCGAACGTCCAGCTGTGGCCTCCTCCTGCTGCAGGTGAGGACTGGGCAGCAGGGAAGGCCATGGCACCTGCTCTGTCCCCATCCCAGTCTCTGTCTCTCAGGCTTACCAGGTTGCATCTAGGTGGGTGAGCTGGGAATTGCATGCTGATTGCTGAGAGCCTGAATGATCATGGACTCAGAGGGAGCCAAAGGCAGATGTGATCTGGTGAGAGGTTAGAAATTAGAAAGGAATCCGAGGACAGGCAGAGCCTCTAGTCCCTTCCTCTCTGCATCACTCTCCCCTGTTTCTCCAGCCATCAGAAGGATACCAAGAAAAAGACCCACGAGGCTGACCCACTGACCCCTGCATGTGCAGTTCCCTTTGTGGCCTCCCTTGTACCAGGGAGGGTCCTGAGTGCACATGGCCATCCTCTTCCACCTTGCAGCTGCCCATGCGCCTCATCCGGGAGCTCTCTCTTGGGGGTGTTGTGTCCTCTGGGTCACTCGAGGCTGTGCTTTTTCCAGGTTCCCACCATGTGGCCCCTGCCGCCCTGTGTTTCCTTGCGGATGATATGCCTGAGTAGATGAGCAGATGTCCCTGGGCAATTTGGGGAATGGGGACCAGCACCCTGCCAAGGCAGCTGGTTCCCTGTTTTCATCCTATGTCCAGGTATTACTTTTCCCGCCCCCGAGAGTCATAGTCCCCAGGGACTGTGTTTTGGGGGCTTGATTCTGTGCTTTGTGGCCTCACCTTGCCTTTCCTGAGCCAATGTTTTTCTTCTTAACATCGTCATTGCCTGGCAAATTTAAAATAAGAGACAGTCAGAATTGTTTTCCCCACAGTCAAGTTGTTTGAGGGGAGAGGAGAAAGCAGAAAGTTTTGTTTTTGTAAAGACAGAGGCAGTGCAGGAGACAGTGAGAGGCTGGGGTGTCCAGGAAACCCGAGTCTTTCTGCCATTTCCCCACTTCTGTGTGTCTGGCCAGTGGGGTAGTGGCAACTCATCCTTGAACCTAATTGCACTGTTAGTCGGCCCCTGCAGGCCTCAGCAGCTGCGATGGTTCATGCCCTGCCCTGCAGCAAGGGGGCCCCGTCCAGGAGGCACCCACAGCAGGGGCAGCGCAGGTCTGTGGTCCCTCCTGCTCTCAGCTACGGTGTCTCCCGTAGAGGGATTGTCAATTCTGCTTCCCTGTAGGCAGGAATGGTTTTCTCACAGGTCACTGGAATATTGGCCAGAAAAAGGGGATGAAAATCATGTTAGTTTCTCAAAATTCCTGCTTTAAGTGTTGATGTCCATCACCATAATTTCAGCTGGATAATCTTAATAAGATGTCCTCGAATACTGATGCTGTAAAGCATGTTGAATGGAACAGGAACTCAAATTTGGAGCTTCCTTTCTTGGAGGGTCCATGTGGGAGACTGTGGCTGTGGCAGTGGCAATCACCAGGTGCAGAGGGTGGAGGCAGCCTCAGGATGAGGGGTCTGAAGAAACCCCCTACTCCACAAGCAGAAGGAGAAGATCCCCTGTGAGCTGCAATGGCAGTGGCCTAGGTGGAATCCCTGCTAGGAACACGGCAGGAAGGCTTTGCAGCCTCATGAAGCAGCAGTTCTGGGATGGAGCTGCCTTTCCAGGAATGAGTGCACCAGGCTGGGGCAATCACAGCCCAAGTGTAGGTTATGGGGAGGGGAGGGCTCCTTGAGCAAGGGGGTCCCCAACATCAGGTCAGGTGCAGACTCCATCCAGCCATGTATTTCCATGCTGGGCCTGTGAGCCCCAGGGCTTCCTGATGGGATCTCCAGTTAGGAGCTGTGTGCTCAGAGCTGGGAGGGGAGGAACGCTGAGCTGC
>NW_012101718.1:49158-50920 GCF_000951045.1 Mandrillus leucophaeus
CTGTGCAGCAGGAGCAGATGCAGGACCTGCCTGGATGCAAGAAAAGGATGAGGAACCCTAGCTGGGTCCTGTTCCCTGCCTACCTGTGTTCACAGGGTAACCAGTAAGGGAGCGGGGGTAGGGAATTCGTTCATAAGCTATCTATCCAGAGATGTGTTTATAGACATATTCTTTCATGTTTGTATTCAGGTTTGTTGTCACAGACACATTTATCCATGAGTTTTATGTTTAAGTTACTTTAGAATGGCTCAGTCACAAAATCTTAATCTCTTCATTCGTGATACCTCTCTCTCCACACACACACAGATTCACACACATGCTATATAAACCTATCTACCTATAGCTATAAAGAGATTTGTTATTTTATTGTTTATTTTGTAAATTCATATACATTCAGGGGGCACCAGCGCAATTTCGCTACATTGCTATATTGAGCTGTGGTAAAGTCAGGGCCTTCAGTGCATCCGTCACTGGAGCCAGGCACATTGTACCCACCAAGAAACCCTTCTCATCATACACCCACTGCCAACCACCCTTACCCTTCTGGGTCTCCATTGTTCATCATTCCACATGCTGCTTTCATGTATATAAAGGAATATTAACAAATATGGAAGAGTGGTAACTTGAATTTTACTGCACTATTCTTTCAGATTCTTTGCACATTTGAAAATTTATACAATTATAAGTTGGAGGAATGAGGGAAAACAGAGAGAGAGAGTGCTGAGTCAGAATAGGTTAGGGGTTGCGTCCCACTAGGAACCATAATTGATCTTTGCCATTTTGAAAGTGCGCCCCCCCGAGCTGCCTTCAGAGAGTCCTGGAGGGAAACCTGCTTTCACAGAAATACCAAGATGCCATCTGCCTGTTTCATTACGTTGACTTTTCCATTAATGTTGCAAATGCCACGGTGGGTAACACACCCAGCACCTTAGCAGAACCGGGCAGTATCACCAAACCACAGTCCCACTTCAGATTCTCTTTGATGGAGCAGTAAAAATTTATGTTTATTAGATTTTGATCCCTCAGTACATGTCTTTAATATTATTTGTGAGAAAGTGGGAAATATGCATAAAACACTTATCGTAGAGAGAAGCAGGATGGTAGCCTTGAGGAAGGGCACTTGTGTAGACTTAGTTATGAGTTCAACCAGCAGATCTCCTTCACCCACTGAAAGACCATTTCATTATTTCCAGTTTGAAGGTGTTATGGATAAAGTTACAAGAGTATTTGTGTACAGGTGTTTTGTGAACGTAAAGTTTTCCCTTGTTTGAAATAAGTGCCTAGGAGGTCGATTGCTAGTCATATGGTAAATTGCATGTTAAGTTTGAATAAAACTGCAATACCCATTTCCAGAGTGACTGTACCATTTTAAAATCCATTCCTACTGGCAATATGAGTGACTCAGTTTCTCTGCATCCTTGCCAGCACCTGTTGTTACCTATATTTTGTATTTCAGCCATTCTCATGATTGTGGTTTTAATTTGTATTTTTCCTACTGGATAATCATGTTGAGTGTCTTTTCATTTGCTTGTTAGTCCGGTGTTTATCCTCTTCAGAGAAATGTCTGTTCATGTCTTGCTCATTGCCTATTTTGTAATTGGATTTCATTTTTTACTGTTGTTTTTAAATTTCTTCATATATTCTGAATACAGTCTTTACAGAATATGTTGTCTGTAAATATCTTCTCTCGTTCTGTAGCTTGTCTTTTTAGCTCTTCACAGGTCCCTCACAGAGCAACAGTTTTTAGTTTTGATAAGATCCA
>NW_012101718.1:55715-57446 GCF_000951045.1 Mandrillus leucophaeus
GGACATGGAGATAGGGCCAGGGCCTCTCTTTGGGGAGGCCTCCCACTGTGTCAGGGCTGGTCAGGCGTGAGAGGAGGGGAGGGCACTGAGTTTCCTCCTGGGTCTTGTTCCTTCATCCTGGGGTCCTTTCACTCCCTGCACCATGATGGAGTCACGGGAAGGGGACTGGCAGGGGCTGGGAAAAGTGCCATGGGAGGGAGAAAAACGTGGGGACGTCGTCTTCCCTCAGAGAAAGGGTGAATCTGATTTTGGAGTGACTGAGGAGGGAGAAGTCGTCAGGGAATAAAAGCAGCGCTCTGCACCCAGTGGAACATTTACTGTTTTTCTCTTTTCTCCAGAGCATGGGAACATACAAGGCCTGGATCAACACCCGGTTGGGACAGGAGACCACCAGGGCAGTGCACAGCTGGGATTTCAGTCTCTAGTGTCATCTCCTGGGTCCGCTGGCTCCACTGAGGGCAGCTAGATTCTGCAGCCAGGCGGCCTGGATTCAGCTCCCTACCTGGGTCTCACCAGCACTTTCCCTCTTGGTGCCTCAGTTTCCTCATCTATGAAATGGGGAAATTAACAGCATTTATTTCTTGTGGTTGGATGAATGATAAGGGTTAGCATATATGAGGTGTTTGCACCTGTGCCATATGATTTTTATTTTGTTATTTTATTATATTTTAATATGTCACAGTGCAGTAACTGTATTATTATAGGAGAGCTTTATGAGTGAGTTTCCTGGTGACGGTTCCTCCTGGGGAGCCCAGGACCAGCTTTCCTGGCACTTGAGGTCCCCTCACCCCTGTTCTACTCTCCTGCATTACCGTATTCTATTCTGTCTTCATATTTTATACTATAGATATTTAGCTCTTAAATAGACATTTCCGGTCTGCATTTTATTTCAAGTGTCTGGGAAGGGATAGAGTGTGAGGTTCAGGAGAGAAGGAGAGGTCTGTTTCGATGCCTTGACACAGCACAGAGAAATCTCCCCTCCTCCCCCACATCTCCACACCAGTTCTCAGTGAAGAACAGATTCACAGCAACACTGAAAGGGCTGGGAAGAGATGGGGGACATCTGGGGCCAGTGTTCAGGGGCTGACCCTGTGGGGAACATCTGCACTGCAGAGTTGGAGCCCACATGTGATGATGTAGAGCTGAAGATGATATCAGGGAGGTGACAGAGAGTGCTTTGGGGTTTCCTGATTATGAAGAGTAGAGGTCAGTGCTTCTTGGGTGAAATGACTGCTGGGGCGATTGGATTGAATTAATGAAGAGTAAATGAACAGGGAATGAGGATGAGTAAAGCAAGCATCAGTATCTCCTGCCATCAGTTCAGACTGATTGGGGAGGTAGGATAATTACTGACCCTGTTGCATGGTTCCTCCTAACTTCCTGGTCTTGGGGGCACAGGTGGGTGGTGCTGTTCGTGGTCAGGGCCGCCTCAGCTCCACCAAGGTAAAGCAGTGGTGGCAGAGAGAGTTAGGGGAGCACCTGTGAAACAGACCAAGGCAGGGATGGGAGCCCTCTGTGCAGCAGGAGCAGATGCAGGACCTGCCTGGATGCAAGAAAAGGATGAGGAACCCTAGCTGGGTCCTGTTCCCTGCCTACCTGTGTTCACAGGGTAACCAGTAAGGGAGCGGGGGTAGGGAATTCGTTCATAAGCTATCTATCCAGAGATGTGTTTATAGACATATTCTTTCATGTTTGTATTCAGGTTTGTTGTCACAGACACATTTATCCATG
>NW_012101718.1:59121-59898 GCF_000951045.1 Mandrillus leucophaeus
TTTTTAACTTCCTAAGGGTCATTAGTGATAATCTCTCTTTTGTTCACAATTTTGGTAATTTATCTCATTTCTCATAATCTCTGTTTTGACTGTTGATCAAGAAAACAGACAGAGGCAGCAGATGGCTCGGTGACAGATTCTCTAGTGGGAAGGCTTTGATCATGTATAGCTGGCAAGCCAGACTGGTGCCAGCAACCCCAAAGGAACTGCCAGTGGATCTTGACGGGAAAGTCACTGACTCAGGATTGGGCTATGCTCAATCAGGGGTAGATGTCAATTCTTGAAGGGCTGTAAAAGAACAAGAAAAGAAGAGATTGCACCAATTTGGACTGCCATATCGCATTTCTTTACACAAGAAAACACACTTACAGCCTCAAACAGCCAACAATGCACAGGGAGATGCCCTCCTCAGGAGAAAACTTTGATAGAAAATTGAAATGGTCAATTGAAACATTGATTATCTAAAAACTGCCAATATAATTGTTGGGCAATATAAACATGAAGGACTGGCTTTTATATCTCCATGAATGTGCTCACTGTCAACATGGGTGGGGCTGCAAGTGTGACTCCAGTAGGTAGCTTCCTCTCTTTGTCCTGATGGATCAGGATGATGCTGTTATGACTATACATACAATTCTTCCTAAGTGGAGAGGATGCTGGAGTAATGACTACACTTCACCTCAAATTTCTTTTTTCATATGTGATGCCATGGTACTAGGAATAGGGATGTAAATAAAAGTGCCAGAAACAGGAATTATCCCTAAGCCAAAAACCATA
>NW_012101718.1:62033-67795 GCF_000951045.1 Mandrillus leucophaeus
ATTTCTTCATATATTCTGAATACAGTCTTTACAGAATATGTTGTCTGTAAATATCTTCTCTCGTTCTGTAGCTTGTCTTTTTAGCTCTTCACAGGTCCCTCACAGAGCAACAGTTTTTAGTTTTGATAAGATCCAATTTGTTAACTTTTTCTTTTATGGATCATACTTTTGGTGTTATGTCTAAGAACCCTTTGTCCAGTCTTAGTTCTGATGACTTTTTCTTCAAAAGTTGTAATTTGAAATTTTTAGTTTATTTATTATTTATTTTAGAAAAAAAAATTGGCCTAGGCTGTCCTTGAACTCCTGGGCTCAAGGGATCCTCCCACCTCAGCCTCCCGAGTAGCTGAGAGTACAGGTCTGTGACACCAGGCCCGGCTCAATGTTTGCCATTTTAACTCTGTGTCTTGCATTAAAGCTTGTGATTCATTTTGAGTTATTTTTTGTATAAAGTGTGAGATTTGGGCTCAGCTGTCCAGTTGCTCAGCACCGTTTGTTGGGCAAGCTCTCCTTCCCTCATTGAATTGCTTTTGTTCTTTTGTAATTCAGTTGAGCATATTTATATGTTTTGCTCACTTTCAGTTGAGTTGCTTGTCTTCTTACATTGAGTTTAAGAACTTGTCACATGTTCTGGATACATGTTCTTCATCACAAATGTAATTTGTGATAAATTGTGAAATATTTACTCCCAGTCTATAGCTTGTCTTCTCATTTTCTCAATGATGTCTTTTGGAGCACTCAAGTTTTAAATTTTAACTAAGCCCAATTTCTCTATCTCTCTCTTTTTTTTTCACTTGTGGATCATGCTTTTGGTATTTTTATCTAAGAATCTTTTGCCTAACTACCCAAAGTCACAAAAATTTCCTTCTATATTTTCGTTTAGAAATTTTATAGTTTTAACTCATAAATTTTAGCTCTATAGGTCTCTAATTTGTTGGAGCTGATATTTTATATGGTGTTAAGTGTCACATTGCATTACCTATGCAACTTCATTGAAAATCGATTGACCAAAAAAATGTAAGAATGTCTTTCTAGATTTTCACTTCTGTTCATTTCTGTTCATTGATCTCTACGTCTCTCAGTTTCATACTGTCTGGATTTTTATAGTTTTACATGACATTCTGTTTTTTGGGTTTTTTTTTCAAATTTGTGTTGGCTCTTCTGCATCCTCTGCATTTTCATATACATTTTTAGGCTTATTTTGTCAATTTTCTATAAAATGCCTGCTGGGATTTTGATACCAATTGTGTTGAACCTATAGATCTATTAGGGGAGAATTGCCATCTTAACAATATTATGGAGCATTCCAACTCGCACCTCTCCATTTATTTAGACCTTTAATTTCTCTTAGTAATGTTTTTTATTTTTAGTGAACAAACACTGCTCTCTTCCTAAATTTATTCCTATTTCACACTTTTTGAAACTACTGGGATAGGAAAGTTGAGATTTTCATTGCTTGTATAGATAAATATATTAATAATTAATTTTTATATTGATTTTATATACTATGGGCCCTTCTGGATTCATTTCTTAGTGCTAGCAGGCTTTTATCTGCTTATGAATTCTACAGACAAGGTCAGGTTATCTGCGAATAGAGTTTTGTGTTTTCCTTTTTATCTGGATGCCTTTAGTTTTTAATTTTCTGCCTTACTGCACTGGCTACTATCTCTAGTACAATGTTAAGTGGAAGTGGAAGTATAATGTTAAGTGGAAGACTGGACATCTTTGCATTGATCCCCATCTTGGGAGAAAAGCATTCAGTCTTTCTTCATTAAGCATGATTTTAGCTGTGGGTTTTTTATAGATGCCCTTTATCAGAGTGAGGAAGGTCCCCTCCATTCCTGTTTTGTTGAAACTTACGAACATGAGTTGTGTTAACATACCTGTCAACTGTTTCTTCTGCATCTTTTGGGATAATTATGTCTTTTACTTCATTAATACAGTGCTTTCCATTCATTGATTTCAAATATTAATCCAACCTTATTTTCCTGGGATGAATCTCATTGGTCATGGAGTATAATCCTTTTTTATGTAGCATTTTATTGTCTGCCAATGTTTGTTGAGGACATTTTCATTTGTGTTTATTGCTGATACTGGTCTCTGGTATTCTTTTCTTGCGAGTCTTGCTGTGACTTTGATATGAGGGTAATGCCAGTTCCGTAAATGCGCTGGAAAGTCTTCCCTCCTCTCTTCGTGTCTGACAGAGCTTTTGAAATATTTGATAGAATTCACTAGGGAAGATATTTGGGTTTTGGTATTTCCTTGTGAGAAGGTTTTTAAATTACTGACTTAGTGTGCAGTTCTATTCAGATTTTGTCTTTGCTTTTGACGCAGTTTTGGCAATTTCTTTTTATTTTTTTATTTTATTATTATTATTTTTTTGAGACAGGGTCTCACTCTGTCACCCAGGCTGGAGTGCAGTGACATGATCTCAGCTCACTGCAAGCTCTGCCTCCTGGGCTCAGCCATTCTCCTGACTCAGCCTCCCAAGTAGCTGGGACTACAGGTGCCCGCCACCAGGCCCAGCTAGTTTTTTTTTTGTATTTTTAGCAGAGACAGGGGTGTCACCATGTTAGCCAGGTTGGTCTCGATCTTCTGACCTCGTGATCCACCTGCCTCGGCCTCCCAAAGTGCTGGGATTACAGGCGTGAGCCACCGCACTCAGCCAGTTTTGGCAATTTCTATCTTTGATGAATCTGTCCATTCTATCTAAATGGTCTAACTTGTTGGCTCCAGATTTTTCAGACTATTCACTTATAATGCTTTTTAACTTCCTAAGGGTCATTAGTGATAATCTCTCTTTTGTTCACAATTTTGGTAATTTATCTCATTTCTCATAATCTCTGTTTTGACTGTTGATCAAGAAAACAGACAGAGGCAGCAGATGGCTCGGTGACAGATTCTCTAGTGGGAAGGCTTTGATCATGTATAGCTGGCAAGCCAGACTGGTGCCAGCAACCCCAAAGGAACTGCCAGTGGATCTTGACGGGAAAGTCACTGACTCAGGATTGGGCTATGCTCAATCAGGGGTAGATGTCAATTCTTGAAGGGCTGTAAAAGAACAAGAAAAGAAGAGATTGCACCAATTTGGACTGCCATATCGCATTTCTTTACACAAGAAAACACACTTACAGCCTCAAACAGCCAACAATGCACAGGGAGATGCCCTCCTCAGGAGAAAACTTTGATAGAAAATTGAAATGGTCAATTGAAACATTGATTATCTAAAAACTGCCAATATAATTGTTGGGCAATATAAACATGAAGGACTGGCTTTTATATCTCCATGAATGTGCTCACTGTCAACATGGGTGGGGCTGCAAGTGTGACTCCAGTAGGTAGCTTCCTCTCTTTGTCCTGATGGATCAGGATGATGCTGTTATGACTATACATACAATTCTTCCTAAGTGGAGAGGATGCTGGAGTAATGACTACACTTCACCTCAAATTTCTTTTTTCATATGTGATGCCATGGTACTAGGAATAGGGATGTAAATAAAAGTGCCAGAAACAGGAATTATCCCTAAGCCAAAAACCATAACTATATTTTTACACCTGTATATAAGAATCTCCAAGCAACTCAAGGATTATGCTATGCCTGCATTTCATCTGGCAAAGTCAGGATTAACAGTAAGTAGAGCTATGTAGCCTGGTGGTCCAATAGTGCCAACTAGTTCCTTCCCTATGTAACCTACCCTCTGTGATCAAGAGTAGACTGAGGGAAGACATGCTAGAATACTATTGCTGCCTGCAGTCTAGACCAGCACAGCAGCCAAACCTAATGTCACTTCCCAAACTGGAAAAGACGGATATAAAGGGAGAGAAAGAGGAATAGTGACTGAGGGTAAGTGAATAAATCAAAGGGTTATGTAATCAGAAAAATTCAATATTAGCTTAACTCCTCAAAAGTAGTGTGAGCAAGAGAAGATATTATCTCTTCGTTCAATTATACTGGATGCCTAAAAGGGTGAAGCCGTATGTCCCTGAGACCATTCTTGTTTTTGGAACCCGGTAAGATTGAGTGGTGTCTGCAAAGCTGAATGACTTCATTCTGGGAGACATATTCATACAAGAGGATGATAAACTGACCTAGTTATAAATGACTGAATGAAACTCTGATAATATGTCAATACATCTTTATTGTTATAATCCTTTTCCTATAAAAGATATGTGGTCAAAGAAAAACATGTAGTCTTTGTCCCTGGTTTCTCCTAAAAACCTTAGACTCTTGAGTGATAAGAGTGTCTTTAGAATACTGATGAGAGGGCTCTTGGCTCAGCAGATCCTAGTTACCTTGAGAATGGGGGCTGCCTGCCAGAGACACATACCTGTGGTGAGAACGTTGTCTTATTTCATATTGTATTGCTATAAAGAAATGTCTGAGACTAATTTATATAAACAAAGTTCATGTGGCTCAGGATTCTGATGTCTCGAAATGTTTGAGCATTTAGTGAGGGCCTCAGGCTGCTTCCACTCATGGCAGAAGGCAAAGGGGAGCTGGTATGTGCAGAGATCACATGGTAACAGAGGAACAGAGAGAGTAGGAATTTGCCAGGCTCTTTTTAACAACTAGCTCTCTTGGAAAACAATAGAGCAAAAATTCATTCACTCCAGAGACAGGGCAGTATCTTTCTATTCATAAAAAATTGGTCCCCATGACCCAAACGGCACCCATTAGGCCCCACATCCCACAGTGGGCGTCAGATTTTAACATGAGGTATCAAGGGATAAATACTTATATCATTGCATTCTGTCACTAGCCAGCCAAAGCTCATATTCTTCTCACATTGCAAAACACAATAATCTCCCAATTGTCCCAAATTATTTTAGGTTGTTTCAGCATCAACTCAAAATTCCAGAGTCTCATCTGAGACTCAAGTTCTCAAAGCTATAAGCTTTGAAATTTCTTTCATCAGATACCCTTAATCATCACTCTCAGGTTCAACGTTCCACAGATCCCTAGGGAGGGGGCACAATGCCTCCAAGTCCTTTGCCAATGCATAACAAAAGTGACCTTTCCTGTAGGTCCCAATAAGTTCCTCATCTCCATCTGAGACCTCATCAGCCTGGACTCTATTGTCCATATCACTATCAGCATTTTGGTCATAACAACTTAACAAATCTCTAGGAAGTTCCAAATTTTCCCTCATTTTCTTGTCTTCTAAACTCTCCAAAGTCTTCCAACCTCTACCTGTTACCCAGTTCCAAAACCATTTCCACATTTTCAGCTACCTTTATAGCAATACCCAACTTCTGGTGCCAATTTTCTGAATTAGTTGATTCTCACACTGTTATAAAGAAATACCTGAGGGGGGAGGTTCCAAGATGGTCGAATAGGAACAGCGCCAGTCAACAGCTCCCAGCGTGAGTGACGCAGAAGACAGGTGATCTCTGCGTTTCCAGCTGAGGTACCGGGTTCATCTCACTGGTGCTTGTTGGACAGTGGGTGCAGCCCACGGAGCAGGACGGGGCATCGCCTCACCTGGGAAGTGCAGGGGGTCGGGGAATTCCCTTTCCTAGCCAAGGGAAGCCGTGACAGATGGTATCTGGTACATCAGGACACACCCACCTTAATTCTGTGCTTTTCCAATGGTCTTAGCAAATAGCATACCAGGAGATTATATCCTGCACCTGGCTCAGAGGGTCCCATGCCCACAGAGCCTCACTCATCCAGGAGAAATTCTCCAACCTAGCGAGGCAGGCCAACAATCAAATTCAGGAAATACAGAAAACACCACAAAGATACTCCATGAGAAGAGCAACTC
>NW_012101718.1:72445-73665 GCF_000951045.1 Mandrillus leucophaeus
ACCAATGAGAACAAAGACACAACATACCAGAATCTCTGGGACACATTTAAAGCAGTGTGTAGAGGGAAATTTATAGCACCAAATGCCCACAAGAGAAAGCAGGAAAGATCTAAAATCGACACCCTAACATCACAATTAAAAGAACTAGAGAAGCAAGAGCAAACACATTCAAAAGCTAGTAGAAGTCAAGAAATAACTAAGATCAGAGCAGAACTGAAGGAGATAGAGACACAAAAAACCCTTCAAAAAAATCAATAACTCCAGGACTTGGTGTTTTGAAAAGATCAACAAAATTGATAGACCGCTAGCAAGACTAATAAAGAAGAGAAGATTCAAATAGATGCAATAAAAAATGATAAAGGGGATATCACCACTGATCCCACAGAAATACAAACTACCATCATAGAATACTATAAATACCTCTATGCAAATAAAGTAGAAAATCTAGAAGAAATGGATAAATTCCTGGACACATACACCCTCCCAAGACTAAACCAGGAAGAAGCTGAATCCCTGAATAGATTAATAACAAGCTCTGAAACTGTGGCAATAATTAATAGCCTACCAACCAAAAAAAGTCCCAGACCAGATGAATTCACAGTCGAATTCTACCAGAGGTACAAAGAGGAGCTGGTACCATTCCTCCTGTAACTACTCCCATTAACAGAAAAAGAAGGAATCCTCCCTAACTCATTTAATGAGGCCAGCATCACCCTGACACCAAAGCCTGGCAGAGACACAACAAAAAAAGAGAATTTTAGACCAATATCCCTGATGAACATCAAGGCAAAAATCCTCAATAAAATACTGGCAAACCGAATCCAGCAGCACATCAAAAAGATTATCCACCACGATCAAGTTGTCTTCATCCCTGGGATGCAAGGCTGGTTGAACATATGCAAATCTATAAATGTAATCCATCATATAAACACAACGAAAGACAGAAACCACATGAATATCTTAATAGATGCAGAAATGACCTTTGACAAAATTCAACAGCCTTCATGCTAAAAACTCTCAAAAACTAGGTATTGATGGGATGTATCTCAAAATAATAACAGCTATTTATGACAAACCCACAGCCAATATCATACTGAATGGGCAACAACGGGAAGCATTCCCTTTGAAAACTGGCACAAGACAGGGATGCCCTCTCTCACCACTCCTATTCAACATAGTGTTGGAAGTTTTGGCCAGGGCAATCAGGCAGGAGAAAGAAA
>NW_012101718.1:73715-74677 GCF_000951045.1 Mandrillus leucophaeus
CCAGGAGAAATTCTCCAACCTAGCGAGGCAGGCCAACAATCAAATTCAGGAAATACAGAAAACACCACAAAGATACTCCATGAGAAGAGCAACTCCAAGACACATAATTGTCAGATTCACCAAAGCTGAAATGAAGGAAAAAATGTTAAGGGCAGCCAGACAGAAAGGTCGGGTTACCCACAAAGGGAAGCCCATCAGACTAACAACAGATCTCTTGGCAGAAACTCTACAAGCCAGAAGAGAGTGGGTGCCAGTATTCGACATTCTAAAAGAAAAGATTTTTCAACTCAGAATTCCATATCCACCCAAACTAACCTTCATAAGTGAAGGATAAATAAAATCCTTTACCAACAAGCAAATGCCGAGAGATTTTATCACCACCAGACCTGCCTTACAAGAGCTCCTGAAGGAAGCACAAAACATGGAAAGGAACAACCGGTACCAGCTACTGCAAAAACATGCCAAATTGTAAAGACCATTGATGTAGGAAGAAACTGCATCAACTAATGAGCAAAATAACCAGCTAACATCGTAATAACAGGATCAAATTCACACATAAAAATACCAACTTTAAATGTAAATGGGCTAAATGCTCCAGTTAAAAGACACAGACTGGCAAATTCGATAGTCAACACCCATCAGTGTGCTCTTTTCAGGAGACCAATCTCACATGCAGAGATACACACAGGCTAAAAATAAAGGGATGGAGGAATATCTACTAAGCAAATGGAAAACAAAAAAAAGCAGGGGTTGCCATCCTAGTCTCTGATGAAACAGACTTTAAACCAACAAAGATCCAAAGAGACAAAGAAGGCCATTACTTAATGGTAAAGGGATCAATTCAACAAGAAGAGCTAACTATTCTAAATATATATGCAACCAATACAGGAGCACCCAGATTCATAAAGCAAACTCTTAGAGACCTACAAAGAGACTTAGACTCCCACACAATAATAATGGGA
>NW_012101718.1:77744-78342 GCF_000951045.1 Mandrillus leucophaeus
GTCTCAGCCCAAAATCTCCTTAAGCTGATAAGCAACTTCAGCAAAGTCTCAGGATACATAATCAATGTGCAAAAATCACAAGCATTAATATACACCAATAACAGACAGACAGCCAACTCATGAGTGAACTCCCATTGACAATTGCTTCAAAGAGAATATAATACCTAGGAATCCAACTTACAAGGGATATGAAGGACCTCTTCAAGGAGAACTACAAACCACTGCTTAATGAAATAAAAGAGGACACAAACAAGTGGAAGAACATTCCATGTTCATGGATAGGAAGAACCAGTATCATGAAAATGACCATACTGCCCAAGGTAATTTGTAGATTCTATGCCATCCCCATCAAGCTACCAATGACTTTCTTCACAGAATTGGAAAAAGCTACTTTAACATTCATATGCAACCAAAAAAGAGCTGGCATTGCCAACACAATCCTAAGCCAAAAGAACAAAGCTGGAGGCATCATGCCACCTGACTTCAAACTATACTACAAGCCAACAGTAACCAAAACAGCATGGTACTGGTACCAAAATAGAGATATAGACCAATGGAACAGAACAGAGCCCTCAGAAATAATACCACACATCTACAG
>NW_012101719.1:0-9991 GCF_000951045.1 Mandrillus leucophaeus
ACCCTAACCCTAACCCTCACCCTAACCCTAACCCTAACCCTCACCCGAACCCGAACCCGAACCCTCACCCGAACCCGAACCCGAAGCGTCACCCTCACCCGAACCCTAACCCGAAGCCTCACCCTCACCCTCACCCTCACCCTCACCCGAACCCGAACCCTCACCCGAACCCTAACCCGAACCCTAAATGCTTTGAACTGGTCTGATCTGGTTTGCAGTGGTCTGATCCGGTTTCATCCAGTCTGATCCGGTTCGATCCGGTTTGAACCGGTCCGGGTCAGATACGGTTTGATATGGTCTCAGGCGGTCATAAGCAGCTGGAACTGGTCTGATGCAGTTTGATCCGGTCTGATCCGCTCTGAGCCGGTCAAAACCGGTTTGAACTGGTCTGATCCGGTCTGATCCTGTCTGATCCTGTCAAAACCAGTTTGATGCGGTTTGATCTGGTCTGATCCGGTCAAAACCGGTTTGAACTGGTCTGATCCGGTCTAATCCGGTCTGAGCCTGTCAAAACCAGTTTGATGCGGTTTGATCCCGTCTGATGAGGTCTGATCCGGTCAAAACCGGTTTAAGCTGGTCTGATCCGATTTGATCCTGTCTGATCCGGTTCGAACCGGTTTCAACCGGTCTGATCAGGTTTGATCCGTTCTAAGCCGGTCACAACCGGCTTGAACTGATCCGATGCGATTTGATCCGGTCTGATCCGGTCAGAGCCGGTCAAAACCGGTTTCATGCGGTTTGATCCGGTCTGATACGGTCAGAGCCGTTCAAAACCAGTTTGAACTGGTCTGATCCGCTTTGATCCGATCTGATCCGGTTCATTCCGGTTTGATCCGGTCTCATCCGGTTTGATCCGGTCAAAACCGGTTTGAACTGGTGAGGACCGATTTGATCCGGTCTGATCCGGTTTGATCCGGTTTGAACGGGTCTGATCCGGTCTCAGCCAGTCAAAACCGTTTTGAACTCGTCTGATCCGGTTTTTTCCTGTGTGATCCAGTTCGATCCGGTTTGAACTGGTCTGATCCGGTTTGATCCGGTCTGAGCCGGTCACAACCGGCTTAAACCGGTCTGATGCGGTTTGATCCGGTCTGATCCGGTCTGAGCCGGTCAAAACCGGTTTGAACTGTTCTTCTCCGGTCTGATGCGGTCTGAGGCGGTTAAAACCGGTTTGAACTGGTCTGATCCGGTCTGATCCGGTCTGATCCGGTTTGATCCAGTTTGAACTGGTCTGATCTGGTTTGATCCGGTTTGATCCAGTTTCAACCAGTTTGAGCCGGTATGATCCGGTTCCATCTGGTTTGATCCGGTCCGAAGCGGTTTCATCCGGTCTGATCCGGTTTGAACCGGTTTGAGCCAGTTTGATCCGGTTTGAACCAGTTTGAGTCGGTTTGAGCCAGTTTCAGCTGGTTTGATCCAGTTCCATCGGATTGATCCGGTCTGAACCGGTTTCTTCCGGTCTGAACCAGTTTGATCCGGTTAGAACCGGTTTGATCCCGTCCCATCCGGTTTGATCCGGTCTGAACCGGTTTGATCCAGTTTGAACCAGTTTGAGCCGGTTTTATCCGTTTCCATCGGGTGTGATGCGGTCTGAACCGGTTTCATCCGGATTGATCCCGTTTGAACCGGTTTGATCCGATGCCATCCGGTTTGATCCGATTGGAGCCGGTTTGATCCGGTTTGAACCGGTTTCACCCGGTCTGATCCAGTTTGAACTGGTTTGAGCCAGTTTGATCCGGTTTCGGCTGGTTAGATCCGGTTCCAACCGGTTTGATCCGGTCTGAACCGGTTTGAACCGCTTTGATCCGGTTCCATCCGGTTTGATCCGGTCTGAACCGGTTTCATCCGGTCTGATCCGGTTTGAAGCAGTTTGAACCGGTTTGAGCCATTTTCAGCTGCTTTGATCCGGTTCCATCCGGTTTGATCCGGTCTGAACCGGTTTCATCCGATCTGATCCGGTTTGATCCGGTTTGAACCAGTTTGAGCCGGTTTGATCCGGTTCCATCCGGTTTGATCCGGTCTGAACCGGTTTGAACCTGTTTCATCCGGTTTGATCCGGTTTGAACCAGTTTGAGCCGGTTTGATCCGGTTCCATCCAGTCTGAACCGGTTTGATCCGGTGTGAACCAGTTTCAGCCTGTTTGAACCGGTTTGAACCGGTTTGAGCCGATTTGAACCAGTTGAAGCTGGTTTGATCCGGTTCCATCCGGTTTGATCCGGTCTGAACCGGTTTCATCCGGTCTGATCGGTTTGAACCGGTTTGAGCCAGATTGATCCGGTTTGAAACGGTTTGATCCGGTCTGAAACGGTTTGATTCTGTTTGAACCAGTTTCATCCGGTCTGATCCGATTTAAACTGGTTTGATCCGCTCCCATCCGGTTTGATCCGGTCTGAACCGGTTCGATCCGGTTTGAAGCAGTTTGAGCCGGTTTGATCCGGTTCCATCCAGTTTGATCCGGTCTGAACCGGTTTCACCGGTCTGATCCGGTTTGAGCCGGTTTGAGCGGGTTTGATCCGGTTTGAATCGGTTTGTTGCGGTTTGAACCAGTTTGAGCCGATTTGATCCAGTTGGAGCCAGTTTGATCCGGTTTGAAACTGTTTCATCCGGTCTGACCCGGTCTGAACCGGTTTGATCCGGTTTGAAGCAGTTTGAGCCGGTTCGAACCGGTTGCATCCTGTTTGATCCTGTCTGAACCGGTTTCAACCGGTCTGATCCGGTTTGAACCGGTTTGAGCCGGTTTGAACCGGTTTCAGCTGGTTTGATCCGGTTCCATCCGGTCTGAACCGATTTGATCCGCTTTGATCCGATTCCATCCGGTTTGATCTGGTCTGAACCGGTTTCATCCGATCTGATCTGCTTTCAACCGGTTTGATCCGGTTTCATCCGGTTGGATCCGGTCTGAACCGGTTTCATTCGGTCTGATCCGGTTTGAGCCAGTTTGAGCCGGTTTGATCCGGTTGGAGCCGGTTTCATCCGGTTTGAACCGGTTTGATCCGGTCCCATCCGGTTTGATACGGTCTGATCCGCTTTGATCCGGTTTGAGCCACTTTGAACCAGTTTGAGCTGGTTTGATCCGGTTCCATCCGGTGTGAACCGGCTTCAGCCGGTTTCAGCCAGCTTGAACCAGTTTGAGCTTTTTTGATCCGGTTCCATCCGGTTTGATACGGTCTGAACCGATTTGATCAGATTTGAACCGGTTTGAGCCGGTTTGATCCGGTTTGAACCAATTTGAGCCGGTTTGATCCGGCTCCATCCGGTTTGATCCGATCTGAACTGGTTTCATCCGGTGTGATCCGGTTTGAACCGGTTGGAGCCGGTGTGATCCGGTTTGAACCAGTTGGAGCCGGTTTGATCCGGTTTGAACCAGTTTCATCCGGTTTGAACCGGTTTGAGCCGGTTTGATCCGGTTTCAGGTGGTCTGAACCGGTTTCAGCTGGTTTGAACCGGTTTCAGCTGGTTTGATCCTGTTCCATCCGGTTTGATCCGGTCTGAACCGGTTTCATCCGGTCTCATCCGGTATGAACAGGTTTGAGCCGGTTTGAGCTGGTTGAAGCTGGTTTGATCCGGTTCCAACCGGTTTGATCCGGACTGAACCGGTTTCATCTGCTGTGAACCGGTTTGATCCGGTTTGAGCCAGTTTGATCCGGTTCCATTCGGTTTGATCCGGTCTGAACCGGTTTCATCCGATCTGATCCGGTTTGATCTGGTTCCATCCGGTTTGATCCAGTCTGAACCGGTTTCATCCGATCTGATCCGGTTTGAACCTGTTTGATCCGGTTGGATCCGGTTTGAACCGGTTTGAGCCGGTTTGAACCGGTTTCAGCTGGTTTGATCCGGTTCCATCCGGTTTCATCCGGTCTTAACCGGTTTCGTCTGGGCTGAACCAGTTTGAGCCGGTTTGAACCATTTTCAGCCGGTTTGATCCTGTTCCATCCGGTTTGATGCGGTCTGAACCGGTTTCTTCCGGTCTGATCCGTCTTGAACCAGTTTGAGCCGGTTTGAACCGGTTTCATCCGGACTGATCCGGTTTGAACCTGTTTGTTCCGGTTGGAACCGGTTTCAGCCGGTTTCAGCTGGTTTCATCCGGTTCCATCCGGTTTGATCCGGTCTGAACCGGTTTCATCCGGTCCCATCTGGTTTGATCCGGTCTGAACAGGTTAGATCCCGTTTGAACCAGTTTGAGACGGTTTCATCCGGTTCCACCAGGTTTGATCCACTCTGAACCGGTTCCATCCGGTCTCATCCGGTTTCAACCGGTTTCAACCGGTTTGATCCAGTTTGAACCAGTTAGAGCTGATTTGAACCGGTTTGATCTGAATTGAACCGGTTTGATCCGGTTTGATCCGGTCACATCCGGTTTGATTGGCTCTGAACCGGTTTGAGCCGGTTTGATCCAGTTTGAGCCGGTTTGATCGAGTTTGAACCGATTTGACCGATCCCATCCGGTTTGATCCAGTTTGAGCCGGTTTGATCGAGTTTGAACCGATTTGACCGGTCCCATCCGGTTTGATCTGGTCGGAACCGTTTTGATCCACTTTGAAACAGTTTGAGCCGGTTTGATCCGGCTCCATCCGGTTTGATCCGGTCTGAACCGGTTTCATTCGGTCAGATGCGGTTTGAGCCGGTTTGAGCCAGTTTGATCCGGTTTGAACCAGTTGGAGCCGGTTTGATCAGGTTGGAGCCGGTCTGAACCGGTTTCATCTGGTCTGATCCGGTTTCATCCGCTTTGAACCAGTTTGAGCCGGTTTCATCCGGTTGGAGCTGGTTTGATCCGGTTTGATCTGGTTTGCACCGCTTTGTTCCGGTCCCATCCAGTTTGATCCGGTCTGAACCGGTTTGATCCGGTTTGAGCCGGTTTGATCCGGTTTGAACCAGTTTGAGCCGGTTTGATCCGGCTCCATCCGTTTTGATCCGGTCTGAACCGGTTTCATCCGGTCTGATCCGGTTTGAACTGGTTGGAGCTGGTATGATCCGGTGTGAACCAGTTTGACACTGTTTGAACCGGTTTGAACTGGTTTCAGTCGGTTTGCAGAACTTCAAGCTGGTTTGATCCGGTTCCATCCGGTTTGATCCGGTCTGAACCAGTTTCATCCGGTCTGATCCGGTTCCATCCGGTTTGATCCGGTCTGAACCAGTTTCATCCGGTCTGATCCGGTTTGAGGCAGATTGATCCGGTTTGAACCGGTTTGATTCGGTCTGAACCGGTGTGATCCGGTTTGAAACAGTTTCATCCGGTCTGATCCGGTTTAAACCGGTTCGATCCGGTCCCATCCGCTTTGATTCAGTCTGAACCGGTTCGATCCGGTTTGATCCGCTCTGAACCAGTTTCATCCGGTCTGAACCGGTTTGATCCGGTTTCAGCCGGTTTGAACAGGTTTCATCCGGTTTGATCCGGTTTGAACCGGTTTTAGCCGGTTTCAACCGGTTTCATCCGGTGTGATCCGGTTTGAGCCAGTTTCATCCGGTCTGAACCGGTTTGATCTGGTTTGAACCAGTTTGAGCCGGTTTGGTCCGGTTCCATCCGGTTTGATCCGGTCTGAACCGGTTTCATCTGGTCTGATCCGGTTTGAGCCGGTTTGAACCGCTTTGAACTGGTTTCAGCTGGTTTGATCCGATTCCATTCGATTTGATCCGGTTCCATCCGGTTTGATCCGGTCTGAACCGGTTTGATCCGGTTTGAGCCGGTTCCATCCGGTTTGATCCGGTCTGAACCGATTTCATGCGATCTGATTTGGTTTGATCCGGTTACATCCGATTTGATCCGGTCTGATCCGGTTTGAACCTGTTTGAGCCGGTATGATCCTGTTTGAACCGGTTTGAGCCGGTTTGAACCAGTTTCAGCTGGTTTGATCCGGTTCCATCCGGTTTCATCCGGTCTGACCCGGTTTGATCTGGTCTGAACCAGTTTGAGCCGGCTTCAACCAGTTTGAGCCGGTTTGATCCGGTTCCATCCGGTTTGGATCCGGTCTGAACCGGTTTCATCCAGTCTGATCCGGTTTCAACCTGTTTGAGACGGTTTGATACGGTTTGAACCAGTTTGAGCCGGTTTGATCCGGTTTCAGCTGGTTTCATCCGGTTCCATTCGGTTTGATCCGGTCTGAACCGGTTTGAACCAGTTTGAGCCGGTTCGATCCGGTTCCATCTGGTTTGATCCGGTCTGAACCGGTTTCATCTGCTCTGATCCTGTTTGAACCGGTTTGAGCCGGTTTGATACGGAATGAACCGGTTTGAGCTGCTGTGAACCGGTTTCAGCTGGTTTGAACCGGTTTCAGCTGGTTTGATCCGGTTCCATCCGGTTTGATCCGGTTTCATCCGGTCTGAACCTGTTTGATCCGGTTTGAACCAGTTTCAGCCGGTTTGATACGGTTCCATCCGGTTTCATCCCGTCTGATCCGGTTTCAACTGGTTTGAGCCGGTCTGAACCGGTTTCAGCTGCTTTGATCCGCTTCCATCCGGTTTGATCCGGTCTCAACCGGTTTCATCCGGTCCGATCCGGTTTGATCCGGTTGGAACTGGTTTGAGCCGGTTTCATCCGGTTAGATCCGGTTAGATCCGGTTTGAGCCGATTTGAATCGGTCCCACCCGGTTTCATCCGGTCTGAACCGGTTTCATCCGATCTGATCCGGTTTGATCCGGTTCCATCCGGTTTGATCCGGTCTGATCCGCTTTGAACCTTTTTGAGCCAGTTTGTTCCGGTTTGAACCGGTTTGAGCCGGTTTGAACCTGTTTCAGCTGCTTTGATCCGGTTCCATCCGGTTTCATCCGGTCTGAACCGGTTTGATCCGGTCTGAATCAAGTTGAGCCGGTTTGAACCAGTTTGAGCCGGTTTGATCCGGTTCCATACGATTTGATCCGGTCTGAACCGGTTTCATCCGGTCTGATCCGGTTTCAACCTGTTTGAGCCGGTTTGATCAGATTTGAACCGGTTTGAGCCGGTTTGAACGGGTTTCAGCTGGTTTGATCCGGTTCCATCCGGTTTCATCCGGTCTGAACCGGTTTGATCCGGTCTGAACCAGTTTGTTCCGATTTGAACCAGTTTGAGCTGGTTTGATCCAGTCCCATCCGGATTGATCCGGTCTGAACTGGTTTGATCCGGTTTGAAACAGTTAGAGCCGGTTTGATCCGGTTCCATCCAGTCTGAACCGCTTTGATCCGGTATGATCCGGTTTCAACCGGTTTCAGCCGGTTTCATCCGTTTTCGGCTGGTTTGATCCAGTTCCATTCGGTTTGATCCGGTCTGGACTGGTTTGATCCGGTTTGAACCAGTTTGAGCCGGTTTGATCCGGTTTGAACCAGTTTGAGCCGGTTTGATCCGGTTTGATCTGGTCTGAACCGGTTTGATCCGGTTTGAACCAGTTTGAGCCGGTTCGATCCAGTTCCATCCGGTTTGATCCTGTCTGAACCAGTTCCACCCGGTCTGATCCGGTTTGAACCGGTTTGAGCCAGTTTGATCCGGCGTGACTGGTTTCAGCCGGTTTGAACCAGTTTGAGCCGGTTCGATCCAGTTCCATCCGGTTTGATCCTGTCTGAACCGGTTTCATCCGGTCTGATCCGGTTTGAGCCGGTTTGATCCGGTTTGAACCGGTTTCAGCTGGTTTGATCCGGTTCCATCCAGTTTGATCTGGACTGAACCGTTTTCATCCGGTCTCATCCGGTATGAACCGGTTTGAGCCGGTTTGAGCTGGTTGAAGCTGGTTTGATCCGGTTCCATCCGGTTTGATCCGGTCTGAACCGGTTTCATCTGGTGTCAACCGGTTTGATCCGGTTTCAACCAGTTTGAGCCGGTTCGATCCAGTTCTATCCGGTTTGATCCTGTCTGAGCCGGTTTCATCCGGTCTGGTCCGGTTTGAACCGGTTTGAACCGGTTTCAGCTGGTTTGATCCGGTTCCATCCGATTTGATCCGGTCTGAACCGGTTTCATCCGATCTGATCCGGTTCGATCCGGTATGATCCGGTCTGAACCGGTTTCATCCGATCTGATCCGGTTTGAACCTGTTTGATCCGGTTGGATCCGGTTTCAACCGGTTCCATCCCGTTTGAGCCGGTTTCAGCTGGTTTCATCCGGTTCTATCCGGTTTGATCCGGTCTGAACCGGTTTCATCTGGTGTAATACGGTTTGATCCGGTCCCATCTGGTTTGATTCGGTTTGAACAGGTGAGATCCGGTTCGAACCCGTTTGAGACGGTTTGATCCGGTTCCATGCGGTCAGATCTGGTTTGAACCGATTTCAGCCGGTTTGATCCAGTTTGAACCAGTTTGAGCTGGTTTGAACGGGTTTGATCCGAATTGAACCGGTTTCATCCGGTTTGATCCGGTCACATCCGGTTTGATCCAGTCTGAACCGGTTTGAGCCGGTTTGATCCAGTTTGAGCCGGTTTGATCGGGATTGAACCGGCTTGATCCGGCTCCATCCGGTTTGATCCGGTCTGAACCGGTTTCATCCGGTCAGATCCGGTTTGAACCGGTATGAGCCAGTTTGATCCGGTTTGAACTGGTTTCAAGCGGTTTGAACCAGTTCAAGCTGGTTTGATCCGGTTCCATCCGGTTTGATCGGGTCTGAAACACTTTCATCCGGTCTGATCCGGTTTGAGGCAGATTGATCCGGTTTGAACCGGTTTGATCTGGTCTGAACCGGTGTGATCCAGTTTGAACCAGTTTCATCCGGTCTGATCCGGTTTAACCGGTTTGATCCGGTCCCATCCGGTTTGATCCGGTCTGAACCGGTTCGATCCGGTTTGAAGAGGTTTCAGCTCGTTTGATCCGGTTCCATCCAGTTTGATCCGGTCTGAACCAGTTTCATCCGGTCTGAACCGGTTTGATCCGGTTTGAGCCGGTTTGAAGAGGTTTCATCCGGTTTGATCCGGTTTGAACCGGTTTTAGCTGGTTTGAACCGGTCTCTTCCAGTCTGATGTGGTGTGATCCGGTTTGAACTGGTTTGAACCAGTTTCATCCGGTCTGAACCGGTTTGATCCGGTTAGAACCAGTTTGAGCCGGTTTGATCCGGTTCCGTCCAGTCTGAACCGGATTGACCCGGTTTGATCCGGTTTGAACCGGTTTGAGCCGGGTTGATCCGGTTTCAGCTGGTTTGATCCGGTTCCATTCGGTTTGATCCGGTCTGAACCGGTTTGATCCGGTTTGATCCGGTTCCGTCCGGTCTGAACCGGTTTGATCCGGTTTGAACCGGTTTGAACTGGTTTCAGCTGGTTTGATCCGGTTCGATCCGGTTTGATCCGGTTTGATCCGGTTCCATCCAGTTTGATCCAGTCTGAACCGATTTCATCCGATCTGATCCAGTTTGATCCGGTTACATCCGATTTGATCCGGTCTGATCCGGTTTGAAACTGTTTGAGCCGATTTGATCCTGTTTGAACCGGATTGAGCCGGTTTGAACCAGTTTCAGCTTGTTTGATCCAGTTCCATCCGGTTTCATCCGGTCTGAACCGGTTTGATCCGGTCTGAAACAGTTTGAGCCGGGTTGATCCGGTTCCATCCGGCTGGATCCGGCCTGAACCGGTTTCATCTGGTCTGATCGATTTCAACCTGTTTGAGACGGTTTCATCCGGTTTGAACCGGTTTGAGACGGTTTGAAGCGGTTTCAGCCGGTTTTATCCGATTCCATCCGGTTTGATCCGGTCTGAACCGGTTTCATCCGGTTTGATCCGGTCTGAAATGGTTTCATCCGGTCTGATCCGGTTTGAAACGGTTTGGACCGGTTTCATCCGGTCTGACCCGGTTTGATCCGGTCTGAACCGGTTTGATCCGGTTTGAACCAGTTTGAGCCGGTTTGATCCGGTTCCATCCGGTCTGAAACGGTTTCATCCGGTTTGATCCGGTTTGATCCGGTTTCGGCTGGTTTGATCCGGTTCCATTCGGTTTGATCCGGTCTGAACCGGTTTCACCCGGTCTGAACTGATTTGATCCGGTTTGAACCAGTTTGAGCCGGTTTGATCCGGTTCCATCCGGTTTGATCCGGTCTGAACCGGTTTCATCCGGT
>NW_012101719.1:10041-12893 GCF_000951045.1 Mandrillus leucophaeus
CAGTTTGAGCCGGTTTGATCCGGTTCCATCCGGTTTGATCCGGTCTGAACCGGTTTCATCCGGTCTGATCCTGTTTGAACCGGTTTGAGCCGGTTTGATACGGAATGAACCGGTTTGAGCCGCTTTGAACTGGTTTGAGCCGGTTTGAACCGGTTTCAGCTGGTTTGATCTGGTTCCATCCGGTTTGATCCGGTCTGAACCGGTTTGATCCGGTTTGAACCAGTTTGAGCCGGTTTGATACGGTTCCATCCGGTTTGATCCGGTCTGAACCGCTTTCATCCGGTCTGATCCGGTTTGAACCGGTTTGAGCCGGTTTGAACCGGTTTCAGCTAGTTTGATCCTGTTCCATCCGGTTTGATCCGGTTCCATCCGGTTTGATCCGGTCTGAACCTGTTTGAGCCGGTTTGATTCGGTTTGAACCGGTTTGAGCCGGTTTGAACCTGTTTCAGCTTGTTTGATACGGTTCCATCCGGTTTGATCCGGTCTAAACTGGTTTCATCTGGTTTGAACCGGTTTGAGCCGGTTTGATCCGGGTCCATGCGGTTTGATCCGATCTGAACCGGTTTCAACCGATCTGATCCCGTTTGATCCGGTTCCACCTGGTCTCATCTGGTCTGAATCGGTTTGATCCGGTCTGAACCAGTTTGAGCCGGTTTGAGCCGGTTTGATCCGGCTCCATCCGTTTTGATCCGGTCTGAACCGGTTTCATCCGGTCTGATCCGGTTTGAACCGGTTGGAGCCGGTTTGATCCGGTGTAAACCAGTTTGAGCCGGTTTGGACCGGATTGAACCGGTTTGAGCCGGTTTGAACCAGTTCAAGCTGGTTTGATCCGGTTCCATCCGGTTTGATCCGGTCTCAACCGGTTTCACCGGTCTGATCCGGTTTGAGCCGGTTTGAGCCGGTTTGATCCAGTTCCATCCGATTTCATCCTGTCTGAACCGGTTTCATTCGGTCTGATCCGGTTTGAGACGATTTCATCCGGTTCCGTCCGGTCTGAACCGGTTTCATCCGGTCTGATCCGGTTTGAAGCGGTTTGAGCCGGTTTGATCTGGTTTGAACCGGTTTCAGCTGGTTTGATCCGGTTCCATCAGGTTTCATCCGGTCTGAACCGGTTTGATCCGGTTTCAAACAGTTTGAGCCGGTTTGATCCGGTTCCATCCGGTTTGATCCAGTCTGAACCGGTTTCATCCGGTCTGATCCGGTTCGAACCGGTTTGAGCCGGTGTGATCCGGAATGAACCGGTTTGAGCCGCTTTAAACCGGTTTGATCTGGTTTGAACCGGTTTGAGCTGGTTTCAACCGGTTTCATCTGGTCTGATCCGGTGTGATCTGGTCTGAACCGGTTTGATCCGGTTTGAACCAGTTTGAGGCGGTTTGATCCGTTCTGAACCGGTTTGATCCGGTTTGAACCAGTTTGAGCCGGTTTGATCCGGATCCATCCGGTTTGATACAGTCTGAACCGGTTTCATCAGGTCTGATCCGGTTTGAACCACTTTGAGCTGGTTTGAAACGGTTTAAGCTGGCTTGATCCGGTTCCATCAGGTTTCATCCGGTCTGAACTGGTTTGATCCGGTCTGAACCAGTTTGATCCGATTTGAACCAGTTTGAGCCAGTTTGATCCGGTCCCATCGGATCTGATCCGGTCTGAACCGGTTTGATCCGGTTTGAACCAGTATGAGCCGGTTTGATCCGGTCTGAACCGGTTTCATCCGGTCTGATCCGGTTCGAGCCGGTTTGAGCCGGTTTGAACTGGTTTCAGCTGGTTTGATCCGGTTTGATCCGGTTTCATCCGGTCTGAACCGGTTTCATCCGGTCTGAACCGGTTTGATGCGGTTTGAACCAGTTTGAGCCGGTTCAATCCGGTTTGATCCGGTCTGAACCGTTTTCATCCGGTCTGATCCGGTTTGACCGGTTTGAAGCGGTTTCATCCGGTCTGACCCGGTTTGAACCGGTTTTAGCTGGTTTGAAACGGTTTCATCCGGTCTGATCCGATTTGAACCGGTTTGAGCTGGTTTGAACCGGTTTCATCCGGTCTGATCCGGTGTGATCCGGTTTGAACCAGTTTGAGCCGGTTTGATCCGGTCTGAACCGGTTTGATCCGGTTTGAAACAGTTTGAGCCGGTATGCTCCGGTTCCATCCGGTTTGATCCGGTCTGAACCGGTTTGAGCCGGTTTGAACCGGTTTGATCCGGTCTGAACCGGTTTGAGCCGGTTTGAACCGTTTTCAGCTGGTTTGATCCTGTTCCATCCAGTTTGATCCGGTTCCATCCGGTTTGATCTGGTCTGATCCGGTTTGATCCGGTTGGAACCGGTCTGATCCGGTTTGATCCGGTCTGAGCCGGTCACAACCGGCTTGAACTGGTCTGATGCAGTTTGATCCGGTCTAATCCTGTCTGATCCGGTCAAAACCGGTTTGATCCGGACCGGTCCGGTTTGGTCCGGTCTGATCCGGTTTTATCCGGTTTGAACTGGTCTGATCCGGACTGATCCGGTTTGAACCGGTCTGAGCCAGTCACAACCGGCTTGAACCGGTCTGATGCGGTTTGATCCGGTCTTATCCGGTTTGATCTGGTCTTATCCGGTTTGAACCAATCTGATCCGGTTTGATCCGGTCTGTGCCGGTCACAACCGGCTTGAACCGGTCTGATGCGGTTTGATCCGGTCTTATCCAGTCTGAGCCGACCAAAACCGGTTTGATCTGGACCGATCCGGTTTGATCCGGTTTGATCCGGTCAAAACTGGTTCGATTCGGTCTGATCCAGTTTGAACCGCTCTGATCCGGTTTGATCCAGTCTGATCTGGTCAGAGGCGGTCAAAACCAGTTTGATGCGGTTTGATCCGGTCTGATCCGGT
>NW_012101719.1:13707-15094 GCF_000951045.1 Mandrillus leucophaeus
TCTGGGAGCCTTGTGGACTCACAGCCTCTTTCTGATATTGTGAGTAATATCATCTCCCCATCTGAAAATTTTCAACTCCTTCTCAGACCATTGTGCATCCCCGGTGTGCACACCCTCAGAGGGTCTAGCCCCCTCTGTATTAGGAGTCATATCAGCCTCTTCCTCCCTGAATATTCAGAACAGTATCCCAGGGTTGTTTCTACTTCCAGTGGTACTGATTGTCATATCCTCCTCTACCAAGCAGAAATTCGGAACACTATCATGGGGGGTGTACACCGTCTGTGATATAGAAATTAACATCGTCCTCTCCCCGGTGGATATCAGGAACAAGTCTATTAATCATTAATATTAGTAATTATATGAATATTAATAATAATTATTGATATTAATGATCACAATAAAGAGAGTAAAAATTAATACTGGTTTAAAATGTTAACGATTTGTAATAATAATTATTAGTAATATCACTATTAATAATAATATTATGATATTAACAATTAATGTGACTGAAATCAATACCCAGGGATGCTGGGAATCAAATCATTATTCGTATTAGGAACTAATAATAATATTTGATGACATTAATATTAATAATTAATTGAACACATGCATAATCATGTATTTAAAATCATTATCCATAATTAATAAAGGTAGCCTAAGAATTTTTAGTATCATTGATAATTATTAAAATCGATCATTGATGATTAATAATCATATTATTAGTCCTAATTCCACAGGAAGTGTAAACCTACTTGTGATGCTGTTCTTAATATCCAGGGACGGAAAGCAGGATTTTAGTTTTAATATCGCAGTAGGTGTACACTCACCACGTGACACTGATCCTAATATAAAGGCGGGTGGAGTATCACATGACCCCAAACATAACAATGAATGGATAGCTACCCGGTAATATTGCTCCTAATACTCCCGGAAGAAGCCTATGCTATTAGTCCGAATATGGCACTGAGGCTACAGCTCTTCTGAGATACTGTTCCTAGTATATGGCGGGGGAGAGGATGATAATAATTCACAGGCTGTGTGCTCCTGCCCAGTGATATTGTAATTACTATCCTGGGAGGGAGAGGATGATATTGCACTCTGTACAGCAGGAGGCGTACACTCAGTCTGGGATATTGTTCCTAATATCCATGGAGCGCACAGGCTGATATTAATCGCAATGTGGCACAGGGTGGACCTTCACCCTGTTTCATCCTTCTCAATATTCCAAGGATGGGAGACTGATATTAATCTCAGTATCACAGACACTGTACAATCCCTTGTGATACTCGTCCAAATATCCAGATCGGGTTCCCAGCTGTCACCCCCGGCCGGCCCCCTTGGATTCTGGGAGCCCCCGCGCCGGGAGTGCAGGCACACCCCCGATCGG
>NW_012101719.1:15794-28482 GCF_000951045.1 Mandrillus leucophaeus
CAGACCCCCTGGCGATCGGGCTCCCAGGAGCCATGGGTTCGGGTCCGGTGTGGCGGCTTGCAGCCCAAACGTGGGGGGTGCCTTTCTCAGCTCCCGGCCTGCTCCTCTGGCTTCTGGGCACCCATCATGTCTTTGTTTTTTTTTGGCCTGACTTTTAGAAAACCAATCTGAGAATAAGGTTTAAAAAGAGAGTTTCTGAATCCTTAACTGAGGTCAAAATCTTGGAGTGAAAGCCAAAGATGCATTGTCCAAGGAGTCAGGCGAATGGGGGCATCTTCAAACCCAGAATCAGTCAGCAGTGGGGAGAAAACAAGGGCTTCTATGTGCGGCTCTCTGATGAGCACTCGGAAAGCAAATGCGTTTCAGTCCAGAAGAAAATCAAGTGTGGAAATGACTTAAATGGGGCTTATTCCTTGCCAAGCCCTGAGACTAGACTGGAGGCCCCAGGCAGGAGAGGGAGGGCCAGGCCCCATAAGCCTCTCACCACGGAAAATGATGATTGGCCAGGAAACTGCAGAGTGAGTCGACCTTCTTGCCCTCTCTGCAGAGGCCTGGCCCTTGTGAGTGAACCCCCTCACTCCCTCTTCTTATTTAGTCTGGCTACTGTTGGCATATTAAAGTTGGTGATCATTTGGAACATGAGTGCTAAACTGAATTTTGTTTATTCTAATAATTTATCAGAGCATTTTTATATTTCTAGGAAACAGAATTATACATTATCCTCAGAATTATTTTATCTTTCCTGTTTATAATAACAGTCCTTCTGTCGTCCTGCCTTCCCACTGGGTGTGAGTGCATCTCTGCTAATGTGGGGCATGAGAATGGATGTCAGAGGCAGAGCAACCAGCTCAGAGGCCATAGCAGCTATTTATTTTTTTGTTTATTTATTTATTTATTTTGAAATGGAGTCTCACTCTGTTGCCCAGGCTGGAGTGCAATGGCGCGATCTCAGCTCACTGCAACCTCCACTTCCTGGGTTCAAGCGATTCTCCTGCCTCAGCTTCCAGAGTAGCTGGGATTACAGGCACCCACCACCATGCTGGGCTAGTTTTTGGTACTCTTAGTAGAGACGGAGTTTCACCATGTTGGCAAGGTTGGTCTTGAACCCCTGGCCTCGGGTGATTCACCCACCTTGGCCTCCTAAAGTGCTAAGATTACAGGCATGAGCCACCATGCCCGGCCCATTGTGGCTTCTTAATCACAGAGTGAAGAAGGCCTGGACCCAGCATGAAGATGATGAAAAGGGGGAAGAGCAACTCTCTCACCTATAGTGTTGCCAGGCGCTTCCAACTTTCAACATAAGGGACACTAAATAGCTTTCCCAACGAAAACAACTGAGATGTTGGGTAAAATCTACAAAAATGTATCTTTGTAAGTGCATTACTGGGCTGGCATTGAAGGATGGAATCCACAGCAGTCGATAAGGAATTGGCGGGAACCAAAGTGGAATTTATTTTTCTGTTTAGACAGTTGCACAGAGGATGGGGCATCAGAAACAAAACCGGATGTCTCTCCAAAATGAGGTCAGAAATCTGACATCTTAGACTTAAAATAAAAGCCCACCTCAGAGCAGGAGCAGCAAGGAGAGCAGTTGTCCCTGCATTGGTGCTGAGTGGAGGGAAAACCACTGACCCTGGGAGCCGATGAGAAACAGTCCTCCAGGAGTTCATGTTGGAAGACCTCAAGAGCATGGGTCAAATCAACGTGGCACCAGGCGGCTTCTGACTTCACCTCTACCCCATGTGAGTGAACATCTTTGCTGAAACAATGCAACCCTGTCCTCAAAATATCTCCCCACTTAAAATTCCAAGAAAGATAAGTCCCCGTGCAAAAAGTTACAAAACATAAGTAAACAAAGTACTGTGGATACATCCAATAATTCAAGAAACAAATTGAGCAGAGCCACAAAAATCCAAAATGTGGAAAAGATCAACTGCTGGCAAAGTATCCACTGCTGTTGCTCCCGTTAAGAGGCTGTATTTCATAAAAAGTTAGACACGCCCCTCTGTGGCCTCACACTTGCCTTCTCAGGCATGTCTGCCCCAGAAATGCCTTTGCACTGCCTTCTCCAAGAGACACATACGGGGCAAGAATATTTAGGTAGTGATTGTAGACATAGAAAACACTTGAAAGCCACCCAAATACATCTCTATCAAGGAAAAAAGCTGGCATAGTCACATTGTGGAATATGATACAGCTGTGAAAATGAACTGCAGTTAGAAGCATCAACAATGAAAAATTACAGTGAACAAAGGAAATTACTGAAAAATACACTGCTATTCCATATACAGTTCACAAACTATAACATATGACATGGCTGAATAATATACAGAGAAATGATATAACTTATGAAAAGCAAGACAAACATTAACACATTAGTCCTATGTCTGGGTGAAGAAGGGAGACCCAGGTGATCCAAGAAGGGCGTATTGTAGCCTTTCAAGACACTCGATGCTAATGCATGGTGACATCAGCGCAATTATTAATCTATCAGATTATGCATTCAGTTTTGTTTGTTTGTTTGCTTTTGAGGTGGAGTTTTGCTCATGTAGCCCAGGCTAGAGTGTAATGGCACGATCTCGGCTCGCTGCAACTTCTGTCTCCTGGGTTCAAACAACTCTCCCACCTCAGCCTCCCGAGTAGCTGGGATCACAGGTGCCTGCCATGATGCTCAGCTAACTTTTTGTATTTTTTTAGTAGGGACGGGTTTCACCACATTGGCCAGGCTGGTCTTGAACACCTGACCTCAAATGATCCACCCGCCTCAGCCTCCAAAAGTGCTGGGATTACAGACATGAGCCACCGTGCCCAGCCAAATTTTATAGACTCTTAGGTGTCATATATTTCATAATTAAACATAAAAAACAAAATATTTACTGTAGTTTGTAAATGAAAGAGCAATAAAAAGTGTTGCAAACTTTTAAACATCAAACCTGTTGTATAGCTCATAGTGACCCTCCTATTAAGCTGTGGTAAGCTCCAATTGGTATTTCATTGTTATTTTCTAAAAACTAGGTGAACAGATGAAAAACAGAATTCAGTTTTAAAACAAGATAGTAAGATAATGTTACTGGTTGAAAGTGTCCAGGTTGTTGGTGCCTTGAACCAAGAATTGGACGCAATGCAAAAATGGACCAAGGAAAGAATGAAGCAGCAAAGCAGAGATTGACGGAAAATGAAAGCACACTCCACAGGGTGGGAGCGCCTGAGCACAGGGAGCCCGTTACTGAAGTCTCTGGGGTTGGAATCCCCTCTAGAGGTTTCCATTGGTTACTTGGTGTGTACCCTACGTAAATGAAGAGGATGAAGTAAAATTACAAAGTCATGTACTCGGTGTAAGCCCTGTGTAAATGGAGAGGATATTTCCTGTCATAGCCCAAGAGTTTCCATTTGATTTCATTCTCGGAAGTCAAGGTGAATCGGCCTTATGTTCCTGCCTCCAGACTCTTTTCTCCTGCCTCCGAGGAATGGATGGCAGGACATGGAAAATGGTTTTGTCCAAATGACATGTCCCAGGGTACTGGCAGCTGAGGACAAGAGGGAACCAGTTGGTGTCACTGAGGAACACTCACCCGTGTCTCCACACCGCACAGAACAAAGTAAGTGTCCTTGTCCTGAACCCTCTGAAGTGAGTATCTCGCCTCAGGGCTTTCATGAAACCCTTTTTAGGAGAGGCTCCTTCTCTCTCCTTCTACAGCCACAAGGCAGCAGGGATAGCCCCTCTCTCGCTGAAGTTCTTCTTAAAAAAACAAAGAGAATAAAATACTAGAATTAATGTAATGAATAATAAAATAATGAAAATGAAAGTATGTTTTACAGAAGCAGCTCTGGAATTTCATGTATTGGTGGCATTAAAAGCAGAAAATGGGCCTATAGGCCTGGCGGGGTGGCTCATGCCTGTAATCCCAGCACTTTGGGAGGCTGAGGCAGGTGGATCACGAGGTCAGGAGATCGAGACCATCCTGGCTAACACAGTGAAACACCATCTCTACTAAAAATACAAAAAATTAGCCATGCATGGTAACGGGGCCCTGTAGTCCCAGCTACTCGGGAGGCTGAGGCAGGAGAATGGCGTGAACCCGGGAGGCGGAGCTTGTAGTGAGCCGATATCACTTCACTGCAGTCCAGCCTAGGCAACAGAACAAGACTCTGTCTAAAAAAAAAAAAGAAAAAAGAAAATGGGCCTATAGAGCTCCATTTAGTGGCAAAAAATTAAGGAAAGAATAAAAAGACTCTGCTAATAATGGTGACATGAGCTGCTCATATTGTCATTTTCTCTGGGACCTAATATTGGGGAGGAGGTGGGACCACCTGCCACCAGGCTCCAGGTGATTTTCGGGCTGTTCCCCCAAATCACTGCAGCCTCTTCCCTGCTGGTCCCTTGATCCTGCTGCTGTGCCGGGCGTCCTGAGTGGCAGGAGGCACCTCGGCAGGTTCCAGTGGGATAGGCCTGTGGCATTCTGAGCCTGAATGCCGTGATCACTAGGAAGTAAGGAGACATAAGCAGGAAGGGTTCAGGGATGGAGCGGCCGCTTCTCAGGGATCAGTCTCAGGCCCCAGCTGAAAAGAATCCCCTTTCAGGACGATGGCTCCAGGCTGAGGTCAACGCTGTTTCTGTGCGTTATGATGACTGACCTGCATCCACAGGGAAGCGTATCCGGGCTCCTTTTTCCCAGGCAATGTTGGGAACACCTTGAAATGGGCACTGGTGGATTTCAATTCCAGCCTTCCAGAAGCCACTCCAAATGGAAATTGAGCTAACGGATGCAGGTGGAGTAAGTAAACAGCTTTAGGTCCCAAACAACAATTTTCACATACAATATACTGTACAGGGAAAAATAAAGCCTCGGGACCCCAACTCACAGGCAAAACGGAAAAAAATCATTAAGTTGGAAGCTGAATCATGCAAGAAACTGCCTTTCCTTTTGTTCCTAAGCAGATAGCTACAGATAGCTACATCTCCACAAGAAGTTGGTCTATGTTCACCTTATCTTATATAAAGGCTTATGTAGAGGACTGATTTACCGCATGTGAGATGAAGACGTAACTGATCCTTCCCCATCTGCTCTCTTTCTCTTGCAACCTGAGGAAGACCACAGGTTCCCTCTCTCCCCTCCTGCCCACCATTTTCCTCCAGCCCACCCTTCCCCTCCAGCCCTCCCTTCCCTCCTGCCCACTCTTTTCCTCCAGCCCAGCCTTCCCCTCCAGCCCAGCCTTCTCCTCCAGCCCACCTGGAAGAGGAAGAGGTCTGCAGCTTACATCAGAATCTCGAAGTTGACACCCAAAAAAGGTAAAAGATCCTGCGGGATGCTGGCATATACAACTGACGAGATAACGCTCTGGGTGTACATCCTAGCATACAGGAAGAGCATTCTTGTTCATGGCGGTGGTTTCAAATATTTCAGTGAGTTTTCCCTTGAATGCCTCAGTCGGGAGCCACTTCAGTTCAGCGCAGGCAGCAAGGGAGCTTCAAGGACTGGTAGTTATGAATTCAAGCTTATACAGAGCGACAGGTCACAGGTCTGTGGAAGATACTTGTCAATCAATATTCAGAGGTAGCATTCCATAACTGAAGCATAGGGCATATCTGACTTCATCTGACAAGGCTAAAATCGTGATTGTTTTTCTAACAGGGAAATTTATGTAACTTATTTGCCAATAAACAACCATCTCTCTCTCCCCATTTTCTGACATAACGCTAGTCGTTAGAGAAATGTTCTGATGATGTTCATGAAAGAACAAACCAATGTCTTCCGCTTTAATACCACCTATTTCACACATATGACTCTTGCCGCTTCCATGTGACACTAAAAATATCGGGAGTGCCAGGAAGTCTCTTTAATCATCGTCCTCCAATGTGCTCAGGAGATGAAGTCATTCTGTGAAGTGGACTTCAGTTGACACCACTGAGAAAATGTCCTAGAGAAAGTAAAACTTGTAGTGGCCTCATACTTTACAGAAATAATCCAACTTCTTTCTTTCATTTCTTTCCGGTTTTTGGACATTAATTTTAATTGGTTCAGGGCAACCTGTTTCTGCATCAAAGTCTTGGGAAGCTTCCATCTGTTTTTAAACTATACTATATTATATTATATTATATTATATTATACTATTTATTTATTTAGAAATAGAGTCTCACTGTGTCACTCAGGCTAAAGTGTAGTGGTAGGATCAAGGTTCACTGCAGTCTCAACCTCCCAGGCTCGAACCAATCCTCAGGCCTCCACCACCTGAGTAACTGGGACTACAGGTGTGCCACCATGTCCTGCTAACGTTTTATTTTTATTTTTTGTAGAGACAGGATCTCGTTATGTAGCCAAAGCCAGTCTCAAACTCCTGGTCTCAAGCAATCCTTGTGTCAGCCTCCTAAAGTGCTGAGATTATAGACATGAGCCATGGCACGCAGCTGATTTATTATTTTATTTTCTCAGAACTCTATGCAACCTGATTCTTAATACATAAGGAAAGAGAAGCCAGTCAAAAGTGGAAGTAGTTGCACACAATGAAAGTGTCATTTGGCACTTAGACAAGAGAGGCGGATTATAAAAAATAAAAGATCTACATGTCGCAATTGGCTGTGGGCTTGGATATGGACTCCAGCACTTTTTATTTTTATTTTTTTAGGAGATAGTGTCTCACTCTCTTACTCAAGCTGGAGTGCAGTGATATAATCGTAGCTCACTGTTATCTCAAACTCCTGAGTTCAAGTGATCCTCCTGCCTCGACCTCCCAAGTACCTGGGACTACAGATGTGCCATCTCTCCAGGCAATTTTTTTTTTTTTTGAATTTTTGTAGAGACGAGGTCTCCCTGTGTTGCCCAGGCTAGTCTCAAACATGTGACCTCAAGCAATCGTTCCGCCTTGGCCTCTAAAGCGCTGGGGTTATAGGTGTGAGTCACTGTACCCGGCCAAGAAACCAACTCCACCTGTTTTCTATATAAAGCTTAGCATCTAGATACGAAGCAAAATAAGTTTTAAAGATCAAGGAGTCTGAAGGGAAGCTGCTGGGAGGGGAATGGGCTCAAGGCAGCGTTTTCTGGTCTACAGTTTTGCTTCTTCTTGGACTTTCCAAAGTCCTGAAAGAAGCAGAAGGAAAGTGAGAAGAGAGGAAGAGGCAGGAGGAAAGGAGGAGGGCTGCGCCTCTGCGGTTGCAGATTTGCCCAAGCCGGCTCAGTGGCTGGGAAGGAAGGGAGGAAACCCCCAAAGCCAAAGGTGGAGTCAGAGTCCTGGGTCCAGCAGACACTGGAGGGGAGGAGGGTGCCCGGAGCCAAAGACCTTCCTGCTAGCACTGCAACCTCTTAAACTGCTTAGGCTTTTATCCAAATTTGATATGTCCGCATTTTGTAGACCGCCAAACCAAGTCACTCAGGGTAACCCAGGCAGGAAGTGGAGGATGATAGGAGAAGGTGCCCCACCTGATGATGCCCTTCTGGCTTTTATCCATTCCTGGGAATGACTCTTTCTCCAACTCGAAGGATGCCCCTATGGGAGAATACAGTGGCGTGGACCAGCAGTGGAGAATTCCAAGTCCAAAAAACGATTGGCATTTTCAAGGAAAGTAAGAAATCATCCTGCATATATGAAATATTGGGAAAAAGGTTGTTACTAATAATTCTCAAGCGACCACTCTGGTGAGACTAGGTTTCTCTGGGGATGTGTGGAGCAGGGTGTATGTACCGAGTGAGCACATCCCACCCTTCAGACTCCTTCAGCTCCTGTCTACTGTAGCAGTCAGAGGGCAACTCCGGTCCTCATCTCCTCTGAGGGACCCACTCACTCATTCACTCACTCATTCATTCACTCGTTAACTCATTCACTCACTCACTCATTCACTCATTCACTCCTTCACTCGCTCACTCACTCATTCACTCACCCTTTTACTCACTTGCTCATTCATTTACTCATTCACTCACTCATTCACTGACCCATTCACTTACTCACTCACTCATTCACTCACCCATTCACTCACTCAATCACTCACTCACTCACTCATTCACTAAGCCATTCACTCACTCATTCACTCACCCATTCACTCACTCATTCATTCCCTCATTCACTCACTCAGTCATTCACTAACTCACCCTTTCACTCACTCACCCATTCACTCATTCACTCACTCATTCACTCACTTATTCACTCACTCACTCATTTCCTCATTCATTCACTCAATCATTCACTCACTCAAATCATTCACTCATTCACTCACTCATTCACCTCTTCACTCACTCATTCACTCATCCTTAACTCACACACTCACTCATTTATTGACTCATTCACTCACTCACTCGTTCATTCACTCACTCACTTCTTCACTCCCTCATTCATTTGTTCGCTCACTGACTCATTCACTCACTCTTTCCCTCACCCATTCACTCACTCACCCACTCATCTGTTCACTCACTCATTCATCCACTCACCCATTCACTAAGTCACTCATTCATTCACTCACTCATTCACTCACTCACTCATCACTCATTTATTCCCTCGGTCACTCACTCATTCACTCACTTATTCACTTGCTTATTCACTCACTCATTCACTAAGATGCTCATTCATTCAGTTACTCACTTATTCACTCATTGACTCCCTTCGCAATTCATTCACTCACTCACGTCACTCATTCAGTCATTTACCCACTCACTCACTCATTTCTCCTTCCCTCATCCACTCACTCACTCATTCACTGACTGACTCACTCACTCACCCATTCACTCATTTACTCACTCATTTACTCCTTCACTCACTCACTCACTCCCTCCTTCATTCATTCATTCAGCAGCACCCATGACAGGTTCACCCTGTCCTGGGCTCTGCTGTTGCCCTGGGACTGCAGCAGGGAATAGTCAAATATCTCTGAATCCACGGCATTCAGAGTTCAGCCAGAGGACCTTTCGAGAAGCCCAGCAGATAGGTGAAATGCCCCATGTGTGACACTGACGAGGATGTTTTAAGAGCAGCAGGGAGGGAACAGGAGTGTGCATGGAGCCCAAAATTTCTAAGAGGGTGATCTGGGGAGGCCTCACCATGCAGGAGACCTTGCAGGACAGACCTGTGGAAAGTGGGCAGAGTCGGTAGGGAGAGGAGGGACCGGGTTGAGGAAAGAGCAGGCTGGGCCTGAAGTTGACGGGTGCCTGCATGGGCCTCTGGGCAGCACCAGGATCTGAAGGGACCAGAGGACAGGCCACTGTGGCTTGTGTGGGGTCTGTGACTCCGAGTCAGCAGGGAAGATGCCTGAATTACATCCTGATAGGTGCACCCTGACTTTGAAGCTGAGGACACCTGAGACATGGAGGTGGGGTGGAGGTTGAGGCAGAGCAGGGGATGAGGAGGGAGCCTGTTCTGGTCCAGGTCAAAGGTGGTGGCCTGGCCCCAGTGGCTCCAGATGCAATGAAGAGCCAATAGGGACTTTCCTGAGGGACTTAGAGGCCGGGGTGGAGGAGCACTGCAAGGCTTCAGCCTGAGCCCCTGGGAGGATGGAGTCACCAGGAGCTGAGGTGAGGAAGACTGAGCGATGGGGGGTTGTGTGGGGGGTGCAGAGGCCTGAGCTCAGTTTGGCCCCTGCAGATTTGAGATGCCCACTCCATGCACAGGCCGAGACAGCAGAGAAGGGGAAGAGGCTGCAGCTCAGGTAGCCCTGGAATGTGCAGCCCCACATGCTGGGGCACTGGGTCATGGTGTCCTCATGGCTGGGAGCTGCTTCCCTCCTGGGATGCCAGAACTCCTTTAGGACACATCGGCAACTCCTGCGCTCACCACTGAGGGGAAGTGGGAAGGGCAGCTGTCCCTATGCATGTTCTCCTTCACCTTGTCCTAGGCAGGTCCCAGGCATCATCACCCTCCCAAGTGGCTCCCCTTGGCCGCTGTCCCTAGTGTTCACAGCCAGACCCTAGAAGAGGGCTGGACTCAGCGGCTCACTTCTGATGAATAGAACCAGGCAAAAGACATGGTGGTCTCTCCTGAGATTGGATTGGGAGGAGCTGAGGTTCTGTCCACTGGAACTCTCCCCGTGGCTCTTGGTAGGTGCTAGTTCTGGCAAAGCCAGTCACCCGCCCAGGGCAGAGGGCAACCTGAAGCTGATACCACAGAGAGACTGGGGCCTTCAGTCCAACAGCCTGCAAGCAACAAAATCCTACCAGCAACACAGAAGTGAGCATGGAAGCAGCTCCTCCCCTGATGAGCCTGAGCCTTCAGAAGACACAGCAGCCCTAGGCAGACGCCTGCTGCAGCCCTGGAGAGCCCCTGGGGCAGAGGGCCCAGTGAAGCCTGCCTGAACTCCTGGCCCAAGGAGTAATCATTCCTGGGGTATAAGTGTGTGCTGGTGTGGGCCTTTGGAGTAATCTGTCAAGGGACAATAAAGAACAAACACACACCTCAGGTCCTACTGGGTGGAAGCTGTATGGTCAGCACGGCATGTAATATCTTCCTCTTGAATTATAAGATTCATTGCTAAGGCCAAGGTTAAAAAAACAAAAACAAAAACCTCTAGTTGTAGCAACATTGAAATACATGACTTTCAAAAAAAAAAATAAGCCATAGCTATTCTTTTCCATCTTTGGTACAGGTATATATTAATATATGTTAATTCCCTGACTGACTGAGCAATGGGCCAAACTCATAAGAACAGATGTGTGAGGACCGTCAGTGACCACCCTGACCCCAGCCCTTATACACAGACAAACTTTTGAACATAATCCGTAACCTTGGGGGTCTTGACACTCTAAATTTTATTGTTTTTCATTAACTATTTCTATTCCCTAAACAATACCTGTTCATCGCAGAGAAAAATGGCATTGCCTATACTAAGCAAAAGAAAGGAAATAAAATGCTCAGAAACATTTACATATGTATGCAGACTCACACACACACACACACACACGCACGCACGCACAGGCTCGCACTGTGTCTAGGCCTGCCTTTTCACTTATTTGTATGTTCTGAACATATTTCCATGTCAGTAGACACATATCTTTGTAGCGGTAACAGCAACTAAATATTGCAGCGCATATTTTTACCATCATTTATTTAACTCATCATGTTTGAACTGTTAGGTTGTGTCTATCATTTTCTGTATTACAGACAATTTGATGACAAATGACCAAGCCCCTAATGTTCAATATAAAAATATCAATTGTATAAGGAGATAACGGGTGTTTGGCTAAAATAAAATTCAGTGTGGCCCACCTTCTCCACATGTAACATGCTCTAAAAAGGCATGAATAATTAAATTAGCCCTTCTATTCTCCAGCACAGATCCTGAGCCCAGCTGTGGGTGCAGGTGCTTAGAGCCTCGGTCTGCTCTTCTGCCCACCAGAAGGCAAAGGCCACTCAACTGCCACTGAATCCTTAAGCCAGGATTCTCCTCTCCCTTTTAATTAATAGAATAATGCTCAGGTTCACTGCATGAGAGCAGCACTCTCTGACTTTGCATTCATCAGGATAACCTAGGTGGTTTGTTTAAAAATACACATGTCCTGGCTGAACTCCCAGAAACCGGACTTCAGTGGTTTACTGGGGATGTGCATAGGACAGGTGATTCTGAGGACCATGAGGGGTTAGGAATTTCGCCGTTAATTCTGGCCAAGGGAGAGATTAGACCATCCAGCATTGTCCGCAGCATATTTTTTTTTCCTCTTTTGCAATGAATATTTGATGCTCAGCGGGATAAGCCTCAGGATGAGACACACATCCAAGAAAAATCCATGCCTCTCCATCTTTTCCCCAGGATTGCCCTTTGGTGAGACTCTCCTTTGCGATTGCTTCACTTTCCCGGGTTCAGAGAACAAACCTCTTCTTAGTCTCTTTTGTTGTTTCCTATCTGTTCAACAAACACCCACTGCACAAGACCATCCTCCGGAAAGCCCTCGAGTGGGGCCGTTTGGGAGCCCTTCTTCGTGGGGTGAGCACTGAAGGAACCGGGATCCCATAAGCCCGTGCTTTTGTGGGGGCTTCTCCCTCTCCCATCGCAGGTAACTGGCACCAGGCTGTTAAGCTGTGGATGGGCAACTGGCACAGCGCTTTGGATGTGCGTATTTCAGCACGTGGAGTTGGCCGGTGAAGTCAGCCGAGGTGGGCACAGCGTACAGCAGCGCGCCTGTCCGTAGGGAGGAAGGGTCGTCCCGCCTCCCCGCCAGGTCAGTCCCGTTGCGCCTCCTCCTGTCCCACTCTGACTTTCGCGCGCCCAGGCGTCTCTGAGGGTAGCGTCCCGATACTCTCCCCCACCCCAAGGATTCTTCTCCCCACGGGACGGGCTGGGGGCCCGGGAGCGCCACAGACCCCGTGGACCTGGGAAATCGCAGCTTCGTCATAGCTAAGCTCGCCAGGCTCAGCTTTTCCCACCACCTGGAGGATCCACTCTCCGTGCGTCCTTCCCTACCTCAGGCTGCAGAGGAAACGTGGGGGCGGGGATTGAGGAAGCCGCGCGCAGAGGCTCCTAGCGCAGCCCCAGGAGGAATTCTGCCGCCAACAAGAAGCTGTGCGCGCGGCCGGGCTCGGCGCTGACAACAGCCGGATCTACCGGGCCTGCAGCGAGCCTCCGCTTCCAGGTGGGGTCTCCGCGCCCCAATTCCACCCCTCCCCGCCATCGGCGCTCCCCGCAAGTGCGGGGTTTCCACCGACCCCGGCGTTCGCGCCCACTCACGGTCTCCCTTGCCCCCCCTCCGGGAGATGCTCCCGGCGTTCTATTTCGCCC
>NW_012101719.1:32609-36992 GCF_000951045.1 Mandrillus leucophaeus
GGTTCCCGCCTAGCGTCTCCGAGGCGGTCCGGCAGCCCCTCGCGTTTCCGCTGGAAGATTTTAAAAAAGGGTTTCCTGCGCTCGCATGTGCTGTCGCCTTCTGGCTTGTGACAAAACCGAAAACTAAAATGGGTCTCAGGCCCTCCCCGCCAGCCTCCGCGGACGGGAGGGACCAGGAAGCCGGGACTCCGGGACGTCAGCGGCGCCGCAGCGTGGGCTCTGGGCTTCCCCTGCCCTGTAATGTGGAAACGGCTCTCCAGGAGGGGCCGAGCCTGGGCCCACGACGCAGGCGCGCCGGTAGGACATTTAACATTGAAGAGCGGGAGGTGGTGGAGACTGCGCTCCCCAGGCCCCGGGTGCAGGTAGGGGCACCGGTGCCCGGGTTCGGGAGGGTGAGGCCTTCTTGGCCAGGTAGCCTTGTTAAATCTATCTGAAAGTCACAGATAACTAAGTGTCAAGTCGTCACAGATATTTAAGTATCCTGAATGAGATGGCTACGGAAAACATGAAAACATCGTTACTGGTTACGTGCATGATGCATCCAAAACATTGTTGCCTGCACGGTGGCAGTACTGATATTTGTGGGCTTTTGAACGTGTGGACTGGAGTGTTAAGAGCCCTTCAGAGTTATGACAGTAGTTTGATTTGAATGTTCTTTTCTTGGCGAATAAATGCTGTACATTGAATTTACCCAGGAAACCAGGAAGGTGAACCCACACGAAGGACACAGGCCTGTGGGCTGCTCCAGGCACCATTAGGGCGTTGTGGGGCCTGAGCCATGCGCTTCCTGCTCAGCCTCCTGAGAGCCGTGAGGGCGTCTCTGTTCTGCCTCACACTGGACCCGCTAGTTTCATATTCTTGTTATGGTTCCGAGGCTACAAGCGGTTGGATTCTGTGAGACACTCTCTGTCTTCCTCCTCCGGCTGCTTTCAAATGGGTCGTCTTTTTTTAGAACTCATTTTTTAAGCAGTGATTGATGGGGTGAGTTGTAGTGCTGTCCTGAACTGCAGAGGGAGCGCATTGAGGAACCTGGGTTTTGATGCTGTGCACATCAGCTGAGTCACCAGCCCAGGGCCCTGCCAGTCCCATTATTAAGCTCATTTCTTGCTCTTCTCATCGATACTCAGACGCCTTAAAAAAAAAGCAAACTCCTGCTTGCTGTCACTGGCTGAGTTTGGCAAATGGGTGTTTACCCTGGAAAGAGGGGCATTTTGTCCTCTGGAACGTCTAAGGTGCCCTTTGGTGAGGTGGTCTGTTTCTGACCACTCTATTCTGTGGGCGTCCTTCCTGCTTCCACCTTCCCTTTCCGAACGCCTCCGCCTCCAGGGCTTTAATTTTCCTTCTGTGTGTGCGCCACGCAGAGGTTATGACTGTTGTGCCAGTGCCCTGTTTTTTCTCTTTCTTTCTTTCTTTTTTTTTTTTTTTTTGCTGAGCGCCCAAAACTTGCTGCATCTCAAAAGAAGCAATTGCACCCATTTGTTCGCGATGAGCATAAACTGCTCTTTAAGGGAGACTAATTGGTAAACTGGGCTGCTGTGGGTAGAAAGACAGAGGTGGCCGCGGAAGGAGGGCTCTGCCTCTTGGAAGCCTGCACAACCGTCCTGCTTTCTTTCTTCAATATCCGCGGGGGGGAGGGGGGTTAATTTTAATAAGCCCTGGAAACCAACAAAGCAGGAAAGTGCTAAGACATTGAGATGTGAGATTTAAAATTACAACCAGCAGCCTCTCATTCTTCCTTCACTGGGGGTTGCCGCTTCGTTTTGGGGCTGCAGGGTATGTTTGGCAGCGACACTGGCCCTTTGTGCTGTGCGACTCATGAATTGAGATAGTTCTTTATTAAGTGTTTTGTGCAGTAGGTATGAAAATGGGGAAAGAGGGAGCACTGTCCGGGGTGGAGAGGTGTGGAGAGACACTGTGATACATAGCGAGTCCTTTTCTTCTGGGCTCCTGGTTTTCAATCTTTTTCTTTTTTCTTTTTTCTAACAGCTTGAAAGATGGTTTTTGTGTCTTAATTAAAAGATTGAAGACTGTGGGTCAGACCCAAACTAATTCCATTGACATCAAAGAGAAGGATTCTTTACATATTTATCTATAGGCGTAATTGATTTTTTTATTTTTTGCTGAATTATCTGGTTAGTCAAATCATACATTAGAGAAGTAATATTAAAAATTAAAAAATAAACAATGTGTCTGTCAACATATCCCCCTTCCATTCCAGTCTTTGTCTCTGTGTAATTTTAGAACCTTGGGCCATGATGTACATAGAGTTTATATTCTTTTAATATCTTACTACTTCATTGTTTTCATGTTTAATCTTTGGGTTGATGTATCACAGGTTACTTGACCGTTTCTTACAGGTGTTTGGTTTAGTTTTTTTTTTCCCTTAACGCTAATGTAAATTTGAGTGTTTGGATGGTAGTTTTAGCAGAATTTAAGGCAGAGTCTCAGTTAGGGTGATGGATCGATTTATAGTCCCTAGTTTGAGAAGGGAGATGGCAATATGCCCTTTCTTCTAAAATTGATATGTTAAATCACAATGGACATTTACTTGATTTTGAGCACTTGGGACTTCCCTGGGGTTCACTGGTATTGCAAGGTCAGGGCTGGGGATCTTCTGCTGGAGAGGCCCCCAGCGTGCCCAGCGCAGGGTCCTGAGTGCGTTGCTGCAGGACAGAAGCTCTGGGCTTTGCCCTGCAGCGGCCATCGCTCTGGGAAGAGCTGGCTGCTCCAGGAATGAGGCCTATGCTCTGAAGCTCACAGTCAGCAGACCAGCAAAGGTCAGCACAGATGACCTTATATGAATCATTCATTTAACAAGCATTCATGGAATACACATTCCATGCAGTTGGAACTTAGAGTGGAAGGCCATCTGCTCACTGTTGTCTGAGCAGAGCTTGGTCCCTGGGTCCGTGTTGAACTTAGAGTGGAAGGCCATCAGCTCACTGTTGTCTGAGCAGAGCTTGGTCTCTGGCTCCTTGTTGAACTTAGAGTGGGAGGCCATCAGCTCACTGTTGTCTGAGCAGAGCTTGGTCTCTGGCTCCCTGTTGTAGCCTCCGCTCCTAGGAGGTGCATGGTGAGTGTTGGGGGACCCTCCACAGGCACAATTGCTGAACAAGGACCCCTCCCAAGGGTGTCAGCCCTAGGCCCTGAGCTCTGAAGAGGAGGAAGGCATTCCTGGGGCCTACTTCCCTTCTGGATACTGAGCTCTGCACAGAGAGAAACTCTTCCACATTCACTGCAGTGAAGTTCATACTTTAGAGACTGGGGCCTGCATTCCCCAGAATTTCCATGGCCACAGGTGGTGGCCGCACCATGCGACTGGTGTCGGTGGCTGCACCATGCGAGTGGAGTCTGTGTTCCCCAGGATTTCTGTGACCCCAGGTGGTAGCTGTACCATGTGACTGAGGGTCTGCGTTCCCCTGAATTTCTGTGGCCATAGTTGGTGGCTGTACCATGGGAATGAGGGTCTCTGTTCCCTGGAATTTCCATGGCCATAGGTGGTGGCTGTACCATGCGACTGGGGTCTGCGTTCTCCAGAATTTCTGTGGCTGCAGGCTGTGGCTGCACCATGCGACTGGGGTCTGCATTCCTCGGAATTTCCGTGGCCATATATGGTGGCTGTACCATGTGACTGAGGGTCTGCATTCCCTGGAATTTCCTGGGCCACAGGCGGTGGCTGCACCATGCATCAGGTCCTCTGTCTCAGGAGTTGGTGCCATTGTCTCTGTTACTCCCTCGCCTGACACAGAGAGGCAGTTCCTGACTTTATCACTCCCAGGAAACACACAGGCATCTGTTTTGGATCCTTGTTTTATTTCCCCATCACCTTTCTCATCAAAGGGAAATTCACATCCCTCTAAAGCTGAAAATGGTGTGGGGCCCCCTGGTGGTCTTTCCAAGGCATTATCAGCAGGTAAATTAGGTCGTGTGGGCCAGTGTACCTGAAATGAAAACAGAAAGGTAAGTCGTGTCACTAAGCTTTGGTGGGAGATTCAGGGTCTTTGTTAGTGGCAGAATCATCCGAAGTAAGTTGTTTGTTCACTGCAGATCTAGATGGTTGGCTGTGTCGGGATTAAACTTAGCCAGTGTCGACAGAGTGTCGCTTAATCCTCACGGAAGGGTGTCAAGTACATTGAAGAATAGCTGCCGAGTCTGCTATTGTCAGGAGAGGGGCAGGTACGTCTCTCGCTTAGCCCAGTGCTGCAGGAGGCCGGGCTCACGTGAGGCTGTGCGTGTGAGTGGGTTGGATTTTTAGCACTCTGGGACGGTAAAGCACAAACATCTATTTTTAACTTGTGGGTGACCTTCTTCTGTGCTGCTTGAGTCTCTGCGAACCTTTCTCTGTTTCCTTCCTGAGGAGTCTGTGCCAGGGTCCCAAGCGTT
>NW_012101719.1:41690-47186 GCF_000951045.1 Mandrillus leucophaeus
TATTGCAGAAATTATGACTTCAATTATGTATAATAACTGGGGCTACTTTAAAAGTCATGTAAAGGAACAAGGTGGAGTGGCCATTTCAAGCTGTACATCATGCTGGATTCTTAAGTGAACATTATCAGGCTTTCAACACATTTTCTCTTTTTATTTACTTTGGAGAATATAATGGATGCTCAGAAGCTGTTGGAATTTAGTAAGAGGAAGTTATCCTTAAGAAGCTATTTAAGCAAGGGGACAGTTGGAGTAAATGTAAATTATGAACACACACCTATTCCAAGCCAGAGAAATCAAAGCATCAACTGTACTGGGGTTGAAACTTGGGTGCTAGTGTGTCTTTCCTGCCCACAGTGACTGTGGCAGTGCTGTGGCCAGGAAATTCTGGAAAGAAGACTTGGTGCCAGTGGTAATTTTTGTGACGATTCATTTGCTTTCAGTTCAAGTGACTATAGTCTTACTTGCAAATGACTAGGTCTCCACCAATGGACCACAACACTGACATAGGACAAATGAGAAATGACCCTTGGGTTTTTAACAATTATTATTTTTAATGGACACATTATGGTACATATCCATGGGATACAGTGCGATATTTCAATACATGTTTATCATGTGTAATTAGCAACTCAGGGTAATTAGCATGTCCATCATCTCAAACATTTGTCATTTCTTAATGCTGGGAATATTTAAAATCCTCTCTTCTAGCTGCTTGAAAATATTCAATAAATTGTAAACTATAGTCACCCTACAAGGCTATAGCAGACTAACCCTTATTTTTACTATCTAGATGTAATTTTGTATCCATTAGCCAACCTCTCCCTTTCTGCCTTCCCGCCGCCCTTTCCTGTCTCTAGAATCCACTGTTCTACCTTCCGAGGGTAGAATATCGTTTTCCTCATAGAGATCTTTAACCTTCGTTAGATTTCTTCTGAGGTATTTTTATTATTTTATATTTTTGTAGTTAAATGGGATTGCTTTCTTGATTTCTTTTTCCACTGGCTCATTGTTGGTCTATAGAAATGCTACTGATTTTTATATGTTGATTTTGTATTCTGTAGCTTTACTGAATTTGTTTATCAGTTCAAAGAGATTTTTGCTGGAGTCTTTTTTTTTTTTAAATATATAAGAGCAAATTGTCTGAAAACGGACAATTAGAGTGCCTCCTTTCCACTTTGGGTGCCCTTGATTTCTTTCTCTTGCCTGACTGCTCTTGACTAGGACGTTCAGTGCTGTGTTGAATAGGAGTGGCACAAGTAGGCGTCCTTGTCTTTTACAGATCTCAGAGAAAAAGCTCTTAGTGTTTCCCCATTCCCCCTTATGTTAGCTGTGGGTTTGTCACATATGGCCTTTATTGTGTTGAGGTATGTTTCCTTCAGTGCGTCGTTTGTTGAGACTTTCTATCATGAAGCAGCGTTGAATTTTATCAAATGCTTTTTCTGTATCTATCGAAATGATATTATGGTTTTTGTTCTTAATTCTGTTGATGTGATGTAGCATGATTATTGACTTGTGTTTGTTGAGCAATCCTTGCATCCTGGGATAAGTCCCACTTGATCATGGTGTATAATCTTTTTGATTTGCTGTTGGATTCAGTTTGTTAGTATTTTGTTGAGGATTTTTGCATCTGTGTTCATCAGGGATATTGACCTATAGTTTTCTCTTTTTATTGTGTCCTTGTCTTATTTTGGTATCAGGGTAATGCTGGTCTTGAAGAATGAACGTGGCAGAATTCCCTCCTTTTCAATACTTTTGGAATAGTTTGAGAAGAATTGAAATAAAAATGTGTAGAATTCAGCTGCGAAGTTACCTAGTTCTGGGGTTTTCTTTGTTGGGAGACTTTTTATTATTACTTAGTCATACGTGTTACTCATTATTGGTCTGTTTTAGGATTTCCGTTTCTTCTTGGTTCCATCTTGGTAGGTTGTACGTGTTCGGGAATTTATCCATTTCTTCTAGGTTTTCCAGTCTGTTGACATACAGTTGTTCAAAATAGTCTGTAATGATCCCTTGTATTTCTGTGGTATCAACTGTCATTCTCCTTTTCTGTTTCTAATTTTATTTCTTTGGGATTTCTTTTTGTTTGCTTAATGTAGCTAATGGTTTGTCTATTTTATTTATCTTTTCAAAAAGCCAACATTTTTTTCTCATTTTTATATTTGTTAGTTTCAAGTTTATTTAGTTCCTCTTTGATCTTTGTTATTTCTCTTCTTCTACCACTTTTGGATTTGATTTGTTCTTGCTCTTCTAGCTCATTGCAGTTCGTTGTTAGGTTGTCTATTTTAAATCTGTTTTTTAAATGTAGGAGTTTATTGTTATAAACTTTCCTCTTAATACTGCTTTTGTTGTATACCATAAACTTTGATATGTTGTGTTTCTGTTTTCATTTATTTCAAGAAATTTTTAAATTTCCTTCTTAATTTCTTCATTGACTCATTGGCTATTCAAGAGCATATTGTTTAATTTCTATGTATTTATACAGTTTTGAATGTTCTCCTTGTTGTTGTTTTTTTTTAAATTAAACTTTGGGTTCTAGGGTACATGTGCACAATGTGCGGGTTTATTACATATGTATTCACGTGCCAAGTTGGTATGCTGCACCCATTAACTCATCGTTTACATTAGGTATGTCTCCTAATGCTATCCCTCCCCCCTCCTGCCTCCCCTCTCCCCACAACAGGCCCCGGTGTGTGATGTTTCCTTTCCTGTGTTCAAGTGATCTCACTGTTCATTTCCCACCTATGAGTGAGAACATGCGGTGTTTAGTTTTCTGTCCTTGCGATAGTTTGCTAAGAATGATGGTTTCCAGCTGCATCCATGTCCCTACAAAGGACATGAACTCATCCTTTTTTATGGCTACATAGTATTCCATGGTGTATATGTGCCACATTTTCTTAATCCAGTCTGTCATTGATGGACATTTGGGTTGGTTCCAAGTCTTTGCTATTGTGAATAGTGCCTGCAATAAACATACGTGTGCATGTGTCTTTATAGCAGCATGATTTATAATCCTTTGGGTATATACCCAGTAATGGGATTGCTGGGTCAAATGGTATTTCTAGTTCTAGATCCTTGAGGAATGGCCACACTGTTCCACAATGGTTGTACTAGTTGACAGTCCCACCAACAGTGTAAAAGTGTTCCTATTTCTCCACATCCTCTCCAGCACCTGTTGTTTCCTGACTTTTTAATGATCGCCATTCTAACTGGTGTGAGATGGTATCTCATTGTGGTTTTGATTTGCATTTCTCTGATGGCGAGTGATGATGAGCATTTTTTCATGTGTCTATTGGCTGCATAAATGTCTTCTTTTGAGAAGTGTCTGTTCCTTGTTGTTGATTTATAGCTTTATTCTGTTACAGTCTGAGAATATCCTAGATGTTATTTCAATTTTAAAAAAATGTATTGAGACTTCTTTTGTAGCTTAGCATGTGGTTGATTCTAGAGAATGTTCCATATGCTGAGGAGAAGAATGTGCATTTTGTATCTGTTGGATGAAATGTTCTGTAAATGTCTGTTAGGTCCATTTGGTCTACACTGGACTTTAAATTTGATGTTTTGTTGTTATTTTTTGTCTAGATGACCTCCAGTGCTGACACTGGGATTTTGAAGCTCCTACTATTGTTGTGTTGGTGTCTCCCTGTCTCTCTCTGTCTCTCTCTCTATATATATATATATGTATATATAAATTTATTTGAGACAGAGTTTTGCTGTTGTTGCCTAGGCTGGAGTGCAGAGGTGCAATCTCAACTCATTGCAAACTCCACCTCCTGAGTTCAAGTGATTCTCCTGCCTCAGCCTCCCAAGTAGCTGGGATTACAGGCATATGCCACCATGCTGGGCTAATTTTTTGTATTAGTAGAGACAGGGCTTCACCATGTTGGCCAGGCTGGTCTTGAACTCCTGACCTCAGGTGATCCACCTGCCTCCACATCCCTCCCAAAATGCTGGGATTATAGGCGTGAGGCACCGCGCCCGACCTCTCTCTCTATTTAGATCTACTAATATTTGCTTTCTATATCTGAGTGCTTTGTTGTTGGGTGCACATATACTCGTAATTGTTATATCCTCTTGCTATGTTGATCTCTTTATTATATAATTACCTTTTTGTCTCCTTTTTACAGTTTTTGACTTAAATTGTGATTGGTCTGAAATAAATATGGCTACTCTTGCTCACTTTTGATTTCCATTAATGTGGAACATGTTTTTCCATCCCTTCACATTTAGTCTATGGCTGCCATGACCATTTTAAATGTGGCACTGAATATCTGCCTTTTTTTTTTTAAGAAGTACAGATGTCACCCCTCACACCTCTATTCTGGGGCTGGCCTGGGCTGGCCAGCAGGGCTCCCAGGCTCGAGGCCATGTCTGAAGTGTTGTTGGACAATGTGGATCTGTGACCCCTTGGTCTTTGGGGATGTAGGGCACCCCGAGACACCCACAGTCTTGCGCCACTTTATGGCTCTGTGTGTGGCTGCTGTGAGGCAGCTTTGGGTGGGGAGGAAGGAGAGCAGAGCCCATCTATCCTGGTGTGGAAAATGCCCAAGAAAGTAAATAAATGATACAAAAAAATCATCATCTGCCCTGGTGCCATTTCTGTTAAAAAAAGAAAAAAAAGAAAAAAATTCACTCTGAGTGTGGTTCTGTGCTTGAGGAGGATAGAAAATACCTGGAAAGACGCACAAAGTGTTCTTATGGGGTCAGCGCCGGGAAGTGGGATGGGAGGCTTGGGAGTGTGTGGAAAGGAGGACGTGGGGTATTTTATTCTAGCTTATTTGGTAGAGCAAGTGATGAAAGTGAAGCGTGAGTGATCAGAGCAGCTCGGCCTGGCCATGGATAGATGCCAGCATGTCCCGCCTCCCACCTCCAGCTGCAGCTCTGTTTCTCAGTCACAGATGAGACAGGTGGCCTGAGGCTGTGGGCGGAGGAGGGGCAGCTCGGTGTCCCGAGCACCTGACTGTCCAGGCTGCTCTTGGGCCAGCCTGAGGGAAGGGGCGGAGGAGAGCTGGGAGGGTGCACAGTGCGTCCTCCTCCCCTGCCCTGGGACTGAGGTAAGCCCAGGCTGCTGTCAGGATGGAGGAAGATGCCCTCAGGACGGAGGAAGAGGCTGGTGGAGTTTGGTCAGCAGCCAGTGTGGTCTTTCCCACAGGGGATACGCAGTGCGCCAACTCGCAGGAAAAAACTCTGCTTTAGTTTTTAAATTTTGCTCATTCTGTTTATCGTGCTGGTCATGGTAAGATTTGGATATTGTTGGCAGGAATCAGTGTCAATTGCATACAGTTGACTCTTGTCCAACACAAGCTTGAGCTTTGCGGGTCAACTTATAGGTGGATTTTTTCAACCAAACTCAGGGAGAAAATACAGTGTTCTGCCACGCGAAACGCATGTCGGAGGGCTGATTCTTTGTACACGCAGAAAATACAGTGTTCCTGCCATGTGAAACGCGTGTCGGAGGGCCGACTCTTTGTACACGCAGGTTCGGCAGGTCCACCTGTG
>NW_012101719.1:49605-51072 GCF_000951045.1 Mandrillus leucophaeus
GACGGTGGGGAGTTGGGTGGTGCAGGTTGGCGTGGGGTGGAAGGAGGCGTGGAGAGCCTGGGGAAGGCTGGACAGCAGCTCCAGTACCTGCACAGGGGGTCAGGGTGAGGCGGCACCTGGCAGTGAGTAGCTCCTCGAAACAGCCCTTGGGGTTTTTATAGATGAGTCTGTCTTCAGCTCTGCACCCCTTTCCTGCTGAGTCCGGGTGGAGGGTGGAGGCGTCGAGCGCTTGTTTCTCCAGGTGAGGGCTCATCGGACACAGCCAGTGTTTCCTGGAGTCCCCTCACCTGGGAACGTGCCCCTGCTCTTTTCAGAACAAAACAAATCTTAGTTAAACTTCACACATCACCTTTCCAGAAGGTGTTTAAGTCTGTATGCCTGTTAAGTCACCTAACTTTAAAGAGTAATGATACAATATGCTTCTTTTTAGGGGGAGAAAACCTAGCTGATTTAAAAGATAAAACCAAAGGTTGGGGTCGCAGCATTTTGGAGGAGACTTGGTTTATGTCCTAGTGGGCAGCAGTGTTTCCTCAACTATTGTGTTAGCTCTATTGTTACATTACAGAGGTGACACTTCAAACATGGGGAAATGGAAGGCAAAACAGCCCCCCCCATTCAGAGATAAACGTTATCAACATATTCATGCACTTCCTTCTGCTGTTTTTGCTCTTCACTTTTTATTTTAAGACCACGTTCGTAGGATGGATAGATAATTGTTTATGGTGACTTTAAAAGCACCTTTCTTGCTAAAAAGAGTATTTTTTCAGTCTGGAAAATTTAGACAACATGTTTTGTTTAAAAATTAGTTATAATACCACCGTGAAGTCATCGATGTTTTTATACATTTTCTTGGTCTCTTTATGGACTTAGTATATACAATTTAACAAACTAGAAATAACGTAATTTTATACACAAAATGTTTCTTGGCATTAGAGATGGAGCAGAGAGGAGGCACAGGGCTTCCCGCTGGCTGAGGTCCTCCCAGGGTAGCTGGGACTACAGGTGCCCGCACCACGCCCTGCTAAATTTTTTGTATTTTTAGTAGAGACGGGGTTTCACAGTGTTAACCAGGATGGTCTCGATCTCCTGACACTGTGATCCACCCGCCTTGGCCTCCTGAAGTGCTGGGATTGCAGGCGTGAGCCACCGTGCCTGGCCTGTTTTTGTTTTTTTGAGACGGAGTCTTGCTCTGTCCTCCAGATTGAAGTACAGTGCCATGATCTTGGCTCACTGCAACCTCCACTCACTGCAACTTCTGCCTTTCATTTCGAGCAGTTCTCTTGCCTCAGCCCCCCTAGTAGCTGGGATTACAGGCATGTGCCACCATGCCTGGCTGATTTTTGTATTTTTAGTAGAGACGGGATTTTGCCATGTTGGTCGGCTGGTCTTAAACTGTTGGCCCCGTGTGATCCGCCCGCCTTGGCCTCCCAGAGTGCTGAGATTACAGGCATGGGCCACTGCACCCGG
>NW_012101719.1:52861-53108 GCF_000951045.1 Mandrillus leucophaeus
TTTTTTTTTTTTTTCAATTAGCAATAATTTGTTGTGAATGATCTTTGACCTATTTTCCACTTCTTTGTATAGGAAGAGAAACAGAATAAAAAGTCTCAATGTGCCAGATGCCATGTAATGAAGTCGTGGGGTTAACATTGTTGATTATTACGTAACATCACGTTAATTGGAACATATTCACACGTGTCCACTGCGTGTGCGTGTGCCCAGTCCGATGAGCACGTTGGGTTGGGGTCGCTGCTGGTTC
>NW_012101719.1:53158-54659 GCF_000951045.1 Mandrillus leucophaeus
TTTTTGTTATTTTTTTTGACATGGAGTCTCTCTGTGTCGCCCAGGCTGAAGTGCAGTGGCGCGATCCAGGCTCACTGAAAGCTCCGCCTTCCGGGTTCACGCCATTCTCCTGCCTCAGCCTCCCGAGTAGCTGGGACTACAGGTGCCTGCACCACGCCCTGCTAATTTTTTTGCATTTTTGGTAGAGACGGGGTTTCACAGTGTTAACCAGGATGGTCTCGATCTCCTGACATTGTGATTCACCCGCCTTGGCCTCCCGAAGTGCTGGGATTGCAGGCGTGAGCCACCGTGCCTGGCCTGTTTTTGTTTTTTTTTTTTTTTGAGACAGAGTCTTGCTCTCTCATCCAGATGGGAGTGCAGTGGCACGATCTTGGCTCACTGCAACCTCCACTCACTGCAACCTCTGCCTTCCAGTTCGAGCAATTCTCTTGTCTCAGCCCCCCAAGTAGCTGGGATTACAGGCATATGCCACCATGCTTGGCTGATTTTTGTATTTTTAGTAGAGACAGGATTTTGCCATGTTGGTCGGCTTGTCTTAACCTGTTGGTCCCTGGTAATCCGCCCTCCTTGGCCTCCCAGAGTGCTGAGATTACAGGCATGGGCCACTGCACCCGGCCCTGTGTTTGACTCTTAAATCTTCTTTTCCTTTTTAATATTTCTCTTTCTGGAGGGCCACTCAGTGGATATGGAGGAAGAGTTCACAGATGTCCGTATTACATTTGTTTCTTAAATTAGCCTTCCTTGAACACCGCTATAGGGTACAGACGCATGAAGGGCTGAAAGGGTGGTTGCATCCCAGTAAGTGTGAGCGTGGAGGTAGTCTGTGAGACCCCGGTGCCGGTGAAGGCACCCGTGTGAGATGGCCTGGGATGGGGGTGTTCAGAGCCCTGACCGTGGCACACACCCTTCAGCTTTGATGTTTCAGTCCATTGCTCTCGTCATCAGTGAGCAGAAGGTCTAACAGCAGTGATATTTATCACTAGCTGTGTTGGCCAATGTGTTAGGAGGGTGAACCTGTTTGATTTAAGCTGCTTGACTGGTTTGCATTTAAATAGACACCTGGTGACCTGGTGCCTGGACACTTGCTGTGTGACCTACCCCACGTGGCTTCTCCCTCTGCTATGCATTAGATGAGATGGGCGTGTTTAGGGTGGTGTGGCCCTCGACTGGAATGCATTAGAAGTACAAACCCTGCCTCACCCCAGACCTGCCCCACCCCAGTGTGACTTTTGGAGGTGGAAGCCCAGCATCCTTCACCTGCCCTCCAGGTGGGCCTGAGGATGCTGAGGTTTCAGAGCACTGCTTTGCTAGCACTCCAGCAAGTCCTGCTTAAAGAGAACAGGATCTGAAATGGCAGGTTACCAAATTGTATAGCAGAAAAATAGAAATGTTTCCTTAGAATGCGTGTAGGAAGAAAAATGATTTCCTTCACCGTATCTGGAGAAGATTTCAAATTATCAGGCACTATTTTTAATTATTAGTGGTCTCTTGTATTTCTTAT
>NW_012101719.1:54709-57042 GCF_000951045.1 Mandrillus leucophaeus
ATTTTAAGACCACGTTCGTAGGATGGATATATAATTGTTTATGGTGACTTTAAAAGCACCTTTCTTGCTAAAAAGAGTATTTTTTCACTCTGGAAAATTTAAACAACATGTTTTGTTTAAAAATTAGTTATAATACCACCATGAAGTCATCAATAGTTTTATACATTTTCTTGGTCTCTTTATGGACTTAATATATGCAATTTAACAAATTGGAAATAACGTAATTTTATGTATAAAATGTTTCTTGGCATTAGAGTTGGAGCAGAGAGGAGGCACAAGGCTTCCCGTTGACAGGTCCTCCCAGGGTGTGACCAGCGGCCTACCAAGTTTAGGGTCTGCACGGAGTAAGATTTCTAAATCGCCTTACACCACACCCCCTGCAGCCATGCGCCCCTTTGATAAGGGGGTGTACTCTGATAGATTTTTCAAGACAAGAGTGTGCTGGATCTGAAGCTGTTTCAGCTGTTTCTGAAGACGGCAGCTCTGGGACGTCTGTGCCAGCTCTTCCTCAAGACCCCACAGATGCCACACCCTCGTCTTTTGGAATCCAGTGTTAGAGAGAAGCCTGAAGCCAGTTTGATTTTTGCTTCGTGGTAGGAAACTGATGTTTTCAGGCTTTTCCCCTTTATTTCCTTAATGAAGATGATGTCCCACCTCATCTAGAGGTGTCTTTGTTACCTTGTCGGGAATGCCCAGCCCTTATATGCCTTTTCAGGTCCTCAGTCCCTTTCTCAACTTCCTCACAATCCTCCCCATCTCATCCATCTTCACTGTAATTCTGTTATTTTTTTCATTTTTGTGCTCACTTCCCCATGCGACTTTTGTTCTTGTTTCACGTGCCAAACTTTATGTCTGAGGCTCAGGGGCCGTGTTTTATCCTGTCTGCCTCTGCATATACTTTTGAGAAGTGGGCGTGGGGGTTGCCCCCAGGTGCTGTTTCAGCTGGACCTGCCCAGACTCTCTGAAGTGGGGGCGTCGGGCAGAGCCCATGTGGCTCTGTGGTGGGCCATGTTGCTGAACCCTACGTCTGATGTTTGGGGACCGTGTTTCATTCTGTCTGCCTCTGCATGTACTTTTGAGAAGTGGGGGTGGGGGTTGCCCCCTGGGTGTTTCAGCTGCACCTGCCCAGACTCCCTGAAGTGGGAACGTCGGGCAGAACCCGTGTGGCTCTACAGTGGGCTCTGGTGCTGACAGAGCAAGAAACCGCACTCCCAGGACGCGCTCGCAGCTGTGGGCAGGTCTGGGATTGTGACAGGATCATTTCCTTCTCTAAAATACATCCCAACTGTTATCCAGAAGGTTGGCTGTAGGCTTTCAACAGCTTCACTCTTCTTAGTGACCAGGAGACAATTCACTAAACAGAGTTGCTGTCAGGGTTTAATTAGGAATTTCTGCGAGAGGCTGACGGGACAGCTCCCTCTGCAAGCCTCCTGCAGCCTCCCTGTCCCCACTCTTGGGCCCAGCCACCTGCATTGGTCTGTGGAGGCTGCACATTCTCTGTTCTCCTGAGGGGCTCCTGGACTTCGGGGCAGCCTTGGTAAGCTGATGTGTAACTCCCAGTCTCTTCTCTCTTTAAGTAAGTAGGTTCATGGAATCCTGATCTTCTAAATTGTTTCATCTTTTTAAAACAGCCACAGCTTCCTAAGCCACCTTGTGTCTGAGTGTGAATCACTTGTTATTTTTCACTGCAGAATGAAGAGAATTGAATCGTAGTATTTAGAGGGTGATGAAAAGACAGAGGTTAGTTCCATTTTCTCACCTTTTCCTTACACTATTTCCTTAAATGCACCCCTCGTACGTCTGTGAAGTTCTTCCCAATTCTGTAACGTCGCTCCATCCTCAAGTGGAACATTTGTGAACAGTAACAATTATTGATGTGTACACCTCTGCAACCCAGCTGAAATTAATGCTTCTTATTTATCAATAGATGGTCATCGGATGGCCTGAGGGATTCCCTGTGCATTGTTCCTACGCCAACGTGCCTGCTTGTGAGTGACATGCACATGGCGAGGGCTAGGGAATCTCAATCTCTGTGATTCGAGTAGTGACATCGTTTACGCAAGGCAGGTGGACGACTGTTTGAGCTTGGCATGCTCCTGGGTGGCACAGCACAGCTGACATGGAGTGGGGCAAGGGCTTGTTCCATGAGCTTCTGTGTTTTTGTTGTTGTTGTTTTTTGTTATTGTTTTTTGTTATTGTTTTTTGACACGGAGTCTCTCCGTGTCGCCCAGCCTGGAATGCAGTGGCGCGATCCAGGCTCACTGAAAGCTCCGCCTCCCGGGTTCACGCCATTCTCCTGCCTCAGCCTCCCGAGTAGCTGGGACTACAGGTGC
>NW_012101719.1:58368-58647 GCF_000951045.1 Mandrillus leucophaeus
CTGCCCCACCCCAGTGTGACTTTTGGAGGTGGAGGCCCAGCATCCTTCACCTGCCCTCCAGTTGGGCCTGAGGATGCTGAGGTTTCAGAGCAGTGCTTTGCTGGCACACCAGCAAGTCCTGCTTAAAGAGAACAGGATCTGAAATGGCAGGCTACCAAATTGTATAGCAGAAAAATAGAAATGTTTCCTTAGAATGGGTGTAGGAAGAAAAATGATTTCCTTCACCGTATCTGGAGAAGATTTCAAATTAGCAGGCACTATTTTTAATTATTAGTGGTC
>NW_012101719.1:58747-62991 GCF_000951045.1 Mandrillus leucophaeus
GTGCAATCTTGGCTCCCTGCAACCTCCGCCTCCTGAACTCAGGTGATCCTCTCACCTCAGGCCCCTGAGTATCTATCTGGGAATACAGGCACGATACCACACCTGGCTAATTTTTGTATGCTTTTTTTTTTTGTAGAGACGGGGTCTTGCTATGTTGCCCAGGCTGGTCTCAAATTCAAGCATTTGTCCTGCCTCAGTCTTCCAAAATGCTTCTGTGCCCCTGTCCCAACAAGGAAGGACAAGAGATGTGAGCCACACTCCCGGCCTCCTGTCTTTCCTTGTTGGAGCAGGAATGGAGAAGCACTTGCCGCAGCTGACTTGAGTATATACCGTTTTGCTTTGTTTACCTCACGGGTAACCTGGCAGTGCTGTGCACCAGTGTTTCTGGCCAGCTGTTTTTTCGATGGACTGGCAGAAAATCAAACTGATACCCGGGTCCCTTTCTCCCTGGGTACTGACCAGGTGGGAGAGGAGGGACGTTATCTGAGTATCTTCTTCATGAAGGCTGGTGGGGAAACGTCAACTTCAAGGTGCCTGGGATCTAAGGCATGAAACCCAGCAGTGTAGCGGAACATAGGGGATGTAGACTTGGGAGCAGAGACGTGCGGGCCGGTGCCCTCGTTCCTGGTGGGTTCTGAGTGCAGGAAAAGGTTAGTGAACCAGCCGAGGTCACGGAGCAACCTGCCAAGACCTGCCTGGATGTATGGCTAGCGGCCATGCTGGCCCCAAAACTGCCCATTTAGGGATTCCTTGCAGTTTCAGACCCACCTAGGAGTCCGGAGAGTGTCCTAACCACGACCTCAAAGAACGAGGTGTTGCCTTGAGATCCTCCAAGGTGAGGGTAGGATGTTTTCTTTTTCAATTAGCAATAATTTGTTGTGAGTGATCTTGGACCTATTTTCCACTTCTTCGTATAGGAAGAGAGACAGAATAAAAAGTCTCAATGTGCCAGATGCAACATCAATGGATAATGCTGCGATTTGGTTTCCTCCCGTGGTCCAAAACACGTTCTAGAGATGCCACTGCTTTGTGTGTACTTGAGACAAGGGTCTAAATGTATTAGGGCCTTGATGTAATCTGTAAGACAGCCACAACATGCCTATTTCAAAGAGGCACTGGACAAGAAAGCGTGCTCTACTCAGTACAATGAGAATGCTTCATTGTCATAAGCAAAGTAAAATGCCTCCAAGGCGAGCTTGCCATGCCTTTAATGACCTTGGATACGAGCTTCCTAAACCTGCCAGAAAGTGCTTCCAGGATAGCTTCATGCAGTGGTTTCATGCAGTGACTTCAGTGGAGAATGTGCATATGCGGCTCATCCTGAGAGCTGGGCAACACCCTCCTGACCTGACGGGTGCCCATGTGTGAACCGTGAGCCAGGCATCCTGACTTGACGGGTCCCCATATGTGGACCGTGAGCCGGGCAGCACCCTCCTGACCTGACGGGTCCCCTTGTGCCCATTGTGGGACCTCCGTCACTCAAGCAAGTGACACGCGTCAAACTGAATGCAGGGAGGAGGGTCCAGGATTGCACGCAGGCTCCGTGTCTCGTCCTTCTGAGGCCTTCTGGGAAGCCAGGAGGGCAGTGGGGACTTCTGTGTGTTTCCTCCTGGTGGCTGTGAATTTGTAGCAATGGCTTTTTGCCAAAGGGCCCGGAGGCGGAATCAGAGCCTGTCTTGGAAAGGATGACACCTTCACGGGCACCTTTTTCCGCCACTCCAGTGCTCCTGTGATTTTCAATATGTGCACCCTGCAGACTTCAGCCTGTTGGCGTCTTGGGGGAAGAGATACCAGGATTGCTCCAATGCCTGCAAACCTGAGACAGGAATTTCTCTGCATGAAGTTGGTCACCAAAATGGGAGGTAAGGGGAGAGGGGAAGGAACTTCTTGGCCTCGTCAGCCCTTTTCTTCAAACTCATAGTCAAACTTTGTCAAATTCTAGGTGATGGTGCTTCAGGCGATGCACTTGTGTATGTTATGTCTTGTTTTCTGACTATGGTGCTTCGAGAATTTAAATATTAAGGTGAAATTGCCATGCACAGTTGAATTGGCACCATAATTTGACTCTCTGTAAAGCCTTTTGGTTTCCTGTTAGAGTGACTTACCATGTTTTGAGTTAACTGAAGCAAACTCTACTTTCAGCACGAAGGAGCCACTGTATAGTTAGGACGTCCAATTTAATAGAATTATCCTAAATAAAGTGTGCTCTTTTCATAAATTTTAAAAATTCATTTATTCATCAAACACATACTGAGTTCTTATTATCCTGGTTGCTAGTCACTGTTCATATATATTTTTAAGGAATTACTTCTACCTAGCTCTGAAATAACAATACATTTAGAATTTAGCCCAGAGGTGATTAAGCATGAAGTTTTCTCAGCAGTCTTGTTTTCATTTTTACTTGAGAACATGTTCTCAGACTCGGTGCCCAGCTGACATTACCGTGCGTTGCCCGAGGCACACACCTGCCCGGGGCTGTGTCTCTGGGGCTTTAGAGCAGGAAGGAAGGGCTGCCAGGTGTCTGGCCCTTCCATGTTTCCCTGGGGTAGGAATTAGGCCTTGGGCAGGAGTCTTGGCTTGTCTTACTGGATTAGCTGGTGTCATTCAGTCAGCTCTGCCTTGGTGTTAAGCTCTGGACTGACACTGACCTCTGAGTGGCAGAGGAGAGGATGGCGATTTAGAATCAGTCATGCAGACCGGGGCACCCAGTGGGTCTCGGATAAAAAGTGGTAGCAATTGATCACTTGCCTTTTTGGGAGAACTGTGTGGATTGACTCAGACCTCTTCCTTTTGATTTTATCTTGAGACTTTGTAAAAGCAAAAATGCCTTTAGAAAAAATTAAATGATGGGCTTTTGTAATGTTTGTGTCTCCCCAAGATTCATAAGTTGGAATCCTCACCCCCGAGGAGGTGGTGCTGGGACGGGGAGCTTTGGGCGGTGAGGATGTTGTGAGGGTCTCATAAATGGGATTTGTGCCCTCAAAAAGGGACTACAGAGAGCTCCCTCGCTCCTTCCATGGTGTGCGGACCCAGTGAGAAGGCGCCGTCTATGAACCAGGAAGCCTTCACCAGGCAAACCTGTCAGGCCTTGGCTATGGATTTCTCAGCCTGAGACTGAGACTGAGAGCTGTGAGAAATGAACTTGTGTCTTCGCCAGCCCCTGCCCAGCCTGTGATATGTTGTTAGAGCAGCCTGGGTGAACGAAGGCAGGTTGTGAATTTTCTGTCGTACATTCTGGCTTCAGATACTTGCTAAGGAGATGTCACCATCTTACCCAAGTGGCACTGTCTGGAATCAGACGTTTCGTTATGATTTGACCCTGTACTTGCCCCACGCCTGTACCGTTCACACCTCCAGGTGTCTCGGCTGCCCGCGGCCCCTCCAGACGTTTCTGAATCGGGGTGTGATACTGATCGCGGCCGCGCCGTCAGCGACCAGGAGTAGGAGCTCGCTCCCCTCGTGAACCAGCAGCCTCACCCGGAAGCTGCCGAGAAGCGTTTGACAGAGGGTGATCACGCCTCAAGACTGAAACTTCCTGTTTACAGGGAATGGAGGTGAATAGTAGGGAATTTAATGATGGCCCTAGAAACAGATGCCTCTGGGGTAGGGGATATTCTGCAGGACAACGGCCCCGGACTCTCGAAAATTGAAGATCACAAATAAAAGGGTGCGAGGCTGTCCCTGACGAAGACGGGGAAGGAGAATCACTCGGCGCAGTGTGTGGCCCGGATAGAAAAGACGTTTTCGGGACGATTGTGCTACCTGAACATAACCTGGACAGCGATGCTCTGAAATCGTTCTTGTCTGCTGATGATGGTAGTGCGGCTGCAGAGGGGCCCTTATTCCTAGGGAATGTGTGCCTGAGGACTCGGTGAGGCAGCAGGAGCCTCTCACCTTCAAGTGGCTCCAGAGGAGAAACAAATCTGTCTCTCTGTCTGATCTACAGAGAGAGTGAGAAAGCAAATCTAGCGACACATTAGCAGTTGTTGGAGCTCCACGTGGAGAAAACTTGACCACTCATTGTACTGTTCTTCCACTTTTTAAATATGTTAGAATATTTTCATAATGAAAATGTGGAGAAGTAAAAATAAATCTGGAAATTAGAACGGAAGTGAGCCCAGCCAAGCGCTCTTGGGTTCAGCCGTGAAGAGCCAACGGTCCGTTGGTGTTCTCTCGACTCGTCGTGGGGATTTCCTCTTCCTGGGTTCACCACCTAGTTTTCCTTGTGATAGTTATTTTATACA
>NW_012101719.1:63390-64337 GCF_000951045.1 Mandrillus leucophaeus
CCTCGAGGTCTCACCACCTCCAGCCTGAGCGCCCAGTGCCCAGGGGCAATTTCCCGCCTTCTCTGGGGGCTCAGATGCCGGCTCCCGGGGCAGTGCCCACAGCTGGGCCCCTCCTCCTGGGCTGGGGGTAAGGCTGGGCACGGCCTCCTGCTATGTCCCACTGGCCACTTCACGACAGCTGCAGCCCACACTGCCTGGCCGCTCCTGCTTCTGTTGGATGAGGAGATGCAGACCTTCACCGAGGCTTCCCGGCCTCGCCCCTGCTGGCCCCAAGGCTGTGCCGCTCCCCCCTGCCCAGCCCCTGGTCTCTGTACAGTGTCGTCCAGGATGTCTGTCCATCCGTCCTTGACATTCTATCCAGACGCGGCCACTGTCATCCTAGTCTGTGAGGGGTGAGCAGAGCCCAGGTGCGGTCGATGTGGAGACGCTGATGGACTTCAGTGTGCAGGGAAGTGAGTTCCTTCATATCTACAGCCTCTGCACAGACAGCTGGGAGCTCACCCCATTCACTGGTGGACGTGCCTTGTTTTTTAGCCCAATCGCCTACATTAAGTCAGACAAGACACAGTTCCCTGCTTTTCCGGCTTTCGTGACCATCCGCCTCCCTCCTCTGCCTGGGGCTGAATGGTGGGGTCTGTCATGGGGTCGTGGCAGCCTGTGTTCTCGTGAGGCCACCAGGGACTGTGATCCAGGCTGATTCCACAGGAGGAGTTTGGGGTGAGATCCTGAGCGAGAGTTGGGAAGACTGATGTCTGTGTAAACCTTGCTTATTCGTGGTTATTCCTCTCAGTCTTCTTAAATTCTGAAAAATTGGGGCCAGTTTGAAATAAGGATTTAGGTATGGATCGGTAAGGAAAGAACGTTGATCTGATTGAGTTTACGTTGTGTGTGATAATTTTATGCTACCTTCGGGAAGAACTGAAGATGTTGACAGTGTCGTGAGAATC
>NW_012101719.1:66464-66754 GCF_000951045.1 Mandrillus leucophaeus
ACCTAACCCAGGAAAACTCCTCTGCAGTGATTTCAGAGGCTGTGTGCATTTCTCTTGCCTCAATGGGTGGAGTGAGTTTTTCTTCCTACTGTTTTCAGTCAGTTTTCTTAATCTAGCGTACCTTGCGTAGAGAGCAGTCCACCTATAACCAGTTTGTTCCTGGAGGTGCTGCAGTGGCCTTGGTTACGCGAGGGTCCCGTGGCTCAGGATGGGCTGAGGAAGGAGTGTGTGTGTGAGCTGTGGGCACTGGCCAGAGGCAGGGGAGGTGTGGCCACTTGTGGCTTAAACTC
>NW_012101720.1:0-323 GCF_000951045.1 Mandrillus leucophaeus
CGGGGAGGTCAGTAGTGGGGCAGGGGCGCTGCAGAAGAAGGGCTCTGGGAGGGGGAGAGGAGATAGGGGACAACGGAGGCTTCACAGGCACCTGCCAGCGGAGAGATGAGAGGGAGGCCCAGAGGCCTGGAAGTGAAGGAGTGAGAACCCGGACGCAGCCTCGCAGCCAAGCGGCACGGGCTTCCCAGGCCCCAAAGGAAGAAGGATATGAGGGTCTTGCCGTCTTACGATTATAGCTTTTAAAATTACAACCCCCTGCCACTAAACGTGTCTGACAACACTGTTTACCCTTGTTACAAACTTGTTTACCCTTCCTTTAATAT
>NW_012101720.1:2198-3770 GCF_000951045.1 Mandrillus leucophaeus
GATCCCTGCTCCGCTGCTCCCAGGGCTCCGCACTACACCCATCTTACTTTTTCTCTCCACCGGGGCTTCGGGGGATGATCCGACGATCAAACAGAGGAGCCAGAAGACTCTAGTTGTCATTTTTGCAGAGTTCCCAGGCTCTAAAAGTGAGCCTGGGCTTTTGCTTGCTTTCTCTCCCCCAACCCCTTCTCCACACCCCACCCCCGTTCAGGCTAATGAGGGGCAGCCTTTGGGGAAATGGGAATCACTCGCTGAGCAGACCATTGGAACAAAACCCAGCCGCAGGGACTTCTCCCTCTTTCTTCCTGAGGGGGACGAGCACAGGGTCTCGCAAAGGTGCCCCCGAGAATGTCTGTCCTGTGATCTGCGGGCGAGGATAACATCACAGACTAAACTTTAAACCTGTGTGCGTTTGCGCTCTGCTGTCGGGGCAGCAGAGGGTGGGGTGACAAGTGCGGAGAATAAGGGTGTTTGGGAACTGAGGGACTGAGTGGGGGAGAACGAGTGACGGAAGCTTTTTTCTAGATTAGGTCAACAACAAATAGGAAAATCGTGCTTAAGGCAGCGTGGGTTTGTGGAAGGGAGGAGATTCCAGATGACAGAGAATGTATCCTGGAATGTGTGTGTTAGGCAGTTTCTAGAGAAACCAAGTCACTGCTTCCTAAGTTAGTAAAACTGTTTCATTATATATGACAGCTCACTGTAACCTCCGCCTCCCAGGTTCAAGCGATTCTGGTGCCTCAGCCTCCCAGGTAGCTGGGATTACAGGCATACACCACCATGCCAGGCTAATTTTTGTATTTTTAGCAGAGATGGGGTTTCACCGTGTTGGCCAGGCTGGTCTCAAACTCCTGACCTCAAGTGATCCACCCGCCTTGGCCTTCCAAAGTGCCGGGATTACAGGCATGAGCCACCATGGCCAGCCCAGAGGTCTAATTATTAATCAGAAGGTTGCCTGTTGAGGTTGGGCATGGTGGCTCATGCCTATAATCCCAATACTTTGGGAGCCAGAGACAGGAGGATCTCTTGAGCTCAGGAGTTCAAGACCAGCCTGAGAAACAAGGAGAGACCGGGTCTCTACAAAAAAATACAAAAATTAGCCAGGCATGGTGGCTCACGCCTGTGGTTCCAGCCACTTGGAGGCTGAGGTGGGAGGATGGCTTGAGCCTAGTAGGTGGAGGTTGCGATGAGCTGAAATCGTGCCACTGTACACCAGCCTGGGTGACAGAGACTCTGTCTCAAAAACAAACAAACAAACAAACAAAAAGGAGGAGGATGAGGAAGAGGAGAAGGAGGAGAAGAAAAAGAAGAAAAGAAGTTTGTCTGTTGAGCATTAAATCAAATAAGAGAAATTTGCTGTTGAGTATCAAATTGCAGCTGAAGGAGGTGGGCTAAGCTTCCCTCATTCAGGTGTTGGAGGAGTGAATTATCTTCTCCCTCCACAAGAGTAAACCTCTGCAGCCACTGCAAAGCTTGAGTACACCAGAGTCAGATAAACACTAGTAAGTTCATGCCCTCGGGCCCTGTTTATAGATGTCCTCAGATCCCCTTCTTTCACATGCTCTTTCTTTA
>NW_012101720.1:5353-6653 GCF_000951045.1 Mandrillus leucophaeus
TTGTATATACAGACACTAGTTCAGTGATGGTTTTAGTCAGCTCAGGCTGCTGTTACATACTGGGTGGTTTAAACAACAGACATTGATTTCTCGCAGTTCTGGAGGCTAGGAAGTCCCATATCGGGGTGATAGCGTGATTGGGTGCTGGCAAGGGCTCTTTTCCTAGCTTGCAGATGGCTGCCTTCTTGCTATATCCTCACTTGGTGGACAAAGAGAAGAAAGGATCTCTGAGGATCTCTGATCTCGTCTTTTTTTTTTTTTTTTTTGAGACTGAGACTCTCAGATGTTCTCTCTCTGTCCAGGCTGGAGGTGGGAGTGGGATTGCAATGGCATGATCTGGGCTCACTGCAACTTCCACCTCCTGGGTTCAAGCGATTCTCCCACCTCAGCCTCCCAAGTAGCTGGGATTACAGATTTGCGCCACGACACCCAGCTAATTTTTGTATTTTTAATAGAGATGGCGTTTCACTATATTGCCCAGGCTGGTCTCAAACTCCTGACTTCAAGTGATCCACCCGCCTTGGTCTTCCAAAGTGCTGAGATTATAAGCCTGAACCACTAGCCCAATCACCTCATCTCTTCTTTTCAAGACACTCATCCCATCGTGGGGCACTGTCTGCACGATCTTCTCTAAGCCTAATTACGTCCCAAAGGCCCCACCTTCTAATACCATCACACGGGGGTGAGGGCTTCAACATAAGAATCTGGGGGCCGAGGCCGGGCGCGGTGGCTCACGTCTGTAATCCCAGCACTTTGGGAGGCCGAGGCCGGCAGATCACCTGAGGTCAGGAGTTTGAGACCAGCCTGACCAACATGGAGAAACCCCATCTCTACTAAAAATAGAAAATTAGCCGGGCGTGGTGGCGCATGCTTGTAATTCCAGCTACTCGGGAGTTTGAGGCGGGAGAATCACTTGAACCAGGGAGGCGGAGGTTGCATGAGCAGAGATTGCACCACTACACTCTAGCCTGGGCAATAAGAGCAAAACTCCGTCTCAAAAAAAAAAAAAAAAAAAAAAAAATGGAGGATGCAAACACTTAGCCCATAATGGTGGCTGCCTTCAATCCTTATTGATTCAGCAGCATGAGGAACTTTAAATGGCCAGCCTCAGCTGGGCAAGGTGGCTCATGCTTGTAATCCAAGCACATTGGGAGGCCGAGGAACATCACTTGAGCCCAGGAGTTCCAGAGCACCCTTGGGCAACATACTTGCCCATAGTATAAAAATTACCTGGGCAGGGCTGGGCATGATGGTTCACACCTATAATCCCAGCACGTTGGGAGGCCGAGGTGGGCGGATC
>NW_012101720.1:8003-9525 GCF_000951045.1 Mandrillus leucophaeus
AAAATGGAGGCAAAGATCTTAAGTTTTAAGAAAAAGCGCTTCAAAACAGAAGGGCAAATGGAAAAGGGGGATATAAACCAATAAAAACACCATCTGAGGGTGTTACTGTCCAAAAATAAAGAATAAGATGCATCACTAAGCCCTTTGCACTCGTTATGACCTTGTAAGTAAAAATTATTATTTAGAATGATAATAAGGGGTGCACACTACATTCCTTGTCTCTCTTCTATACTTTTTTTTGGTAGAAGAATCAGAAAACAATTTACTAACCTCCGTGTTTGATATTAAAAACTAAATAGGAAGGTTTTTAATATTTTCTGTCAGTACAAGTTGAACCTGGTTGTGCCAACGGAAACCCTAGAGGTTAGTATATCAGTAGAATGCAAGAACATTGTTAAAGGTGCTTACAATCTTTTTTGTTTTCCTTTCCACTCCATTGTATCAATTTTTTGAGTAACTTTTAAATGGCTAGAAGATGGTCTTTTTGCTTTGCCCTTTTATAGCTGAAATAACCAGCTCCATTCTTTTCATGAATAGAAAGTTGAGATATTTATTTATCAGGTATCTTTCAGTTGTCAGCAAATACTGTAGTTTTCTTATGTTGTATGGAAATTATAGTTCAATTATTCTAATGTGATGGAGAGCAACAAGTCATTGTAGAACTTTTCACCTGTTAACATTGAAGTTCTACCTCTGAACTTCTGCTGTGGATATCAAGGAAATAATAAATTAGAAACCCTAAGAAATTTGGGGGGAAAAAAAAAAACCCAGCCTGGGAAACAGATGAAATCCCATCTCTACAAAAAATACAAAAATTAGCCGAGCATCGTGGCACACACATGTAGTTCCAGCTACTTGGGAGGCTGAGCTGGGAGAATCACTTAAGCCCAGGAAGTGGAGGCTGCAGTGAACTGAGATTACACCACTGCACTCCAATGTGGGTGACAGAGCAAGATCCTGTCTGGAAAAAAAAAAAAAAAATCAATCAATCAGTGAATGGTGACCCTAGTAAACACCTGATACTTTATTTATTTGGCTCAATGAAAATAAAAAAGAGAATTTTATGCAAAAGTTTCAGACAGCTGAATTTTGGCAAATGATTCCATTTACTAAGGATTCCATCTTTGGTTCTAGTATAATATATATTCCCTGAGGAGGAAATGGATTTCTCCAAATAACCAGATCCATAGTCATGTAATGCTAATGGGGACAATCACCCCAGTTTAGATACCATCAAATGAATTCCAACATATGTGGGCTCTCCCATTATTTGTCTTCTCACCTGCCAGCCTGCCTCTTTTGGCAATGCTAGGGTTCCAGAATCAGGCCCTAAGCTCAGCAAGGGCCTCCATGAGGGCCATATTACACCCTAAGATTCCCAGATGTCTATTTGGAACCACCTTTGACTTACTCCCTTATTTTGCCCCTGAAACTGCATGGGGCCAAAGAAGAAATCATAAAAACAGGGATAATGGATATGGCCCTCAGTATTTTAATGTGGCCTATCAATAATGTCGTCATG
>NW_012101720.1:11400-12830 GCF_000951045.1 Mandrillus leucophaeus
AATGTATACAATTTCTTGGAGAAGACATAGGAGAAAATCATTTCGTCGTTGGATTAAACAATAGGTTCTTAAAGATTTCTTAGGTAAAAAAAAAATTACAAGCCATTTGAGAAAAAATTGGTAACTTAAAGCTGATCAAAATTAAAAACTTCTCTTCAGAAAACATTTTTATTTTTTACTTTTTTTTTTTGAGACAGAGTCCCACTCTGTCGCCCAGGCTGGAGTGCAGTGGTGCAATCTCGGCTCATTGCAACCTCCACCTCCCAGGTTCAAGCACTTCTCGTGCCTCAGCCTCCAGAGTAGCTGGGATTACAGGCGTGGGCCACCACACCTGGCTAATTTGTGTATTTTTAGTAGAGATGGGGTTTCCACACAACTGGAACACTACTCAGCAATAAAAAGGAGTGAACAGCTGTCCCTCGGTGTCTGCAGGGGATTGGCTCCAGGACCCCCTGCAGATACCAAAGTCCACAGATGCTGAAGTCTTTTATATGAAATGACATAATGTTTGTATATAGCCTCAGGTATACTTTAAATACCTAATACAGGGTAAATGGTATGTAAATAATTATACTGTATTTTAACTTTTCTACTGTTTTTATTGTTGTATTGTTGTTTTATATATTTTATTTTTTCCAAATATTCTCCATCCATGGTTAGTTGAATCCATGGATGAGCAACCTGCAGATATGGAGGGCCAGCTGTAGTGATGAGTGCAACAATGTGGATGGTAGCAGAATCTCAAAACAAATTATGCTGAGCGAGGCCAGGCGAGGTGGATCACATCTGTAATCCTACCACTTTGGGAGGCTGAGGCGGGCGGATCACTTGAGGTCAGGAGTTCGAAACCAACCTGGCCAACATGGTGAAACCTTGTCTCTACTAAAAATACAAAAACTAGTTGGGTGTGGTGGCATGCACCTGTAATCCCAGCTACTTCACTTGAACCTGGGAGGTGGAGGTTGCAATGAGCCTAGGTCATGCTGCTGCACTGCAGCCTGGGTGACAGAGTGAGATTCCATCTCAAAAAAAAAAAAAAAAAAGCTGTGAAAGAAGCCAAACACAAGAGGTGACATGCTGTATGATTTCATTTATAAGACATTCTGGAAAAGGCAAAAGTATAGGAACAGAAATCAGATTAGTAGCTAACAGGGGCTAATGGTGGGAGGAGGGGACTGACTGCAAAGGGACACGAGGGGCCTTTTTGGGGCATCAGAAATGCTTTATATTGGGAATGTGGTGGTGGTTATGTAACTATACATTTGACAAAACTCATCAAACTGTACCCTTAAAAAGGCTGAATGTTAGTATATGGAAATTACAACTCAATAAACGTGACTTAAGAAAATAATAAAACAAACCTAAAGAACCAACTAAGTGAAAATAAATCTAAGAAGAGAATAACTTACAGTTTTTCCAGTTCAACAGTC
>NW_012101720.1:12880-15363 GCF_000951045.1 Mandrillus leucophaeus
GTCTCTACTAAAAATACAAAAATTAGCTGGGCGTGGTGGCATGCGCCTGTAATCCCAGCTACTCGGGAGGCTGAGGCAGGAGAATCATTTGAACCTGGGAGGTGGAGGTTGCAGTGAGCCTAGGTCATGCTGCTGCACTGCAGCCTGGGTGACAGAGTGAGATTCCATCTCAAAAAAAAAAAAAAAAAAGCTAAGTGAAATAAGCTAAACACAAGAGGTGACATGCTGTATGATTTCATTTATAAGACATTCTGGAAAAGGGAAAAGTATAGGAACAGAAATCAGATTAGTAGCTAACAGGGGCTGATGGTGAGAGATTGACTACAAAGGGACTCGAGGAGCCTTTTTGAGGTGACAGAAATACTTTATATTGGGAATGTGGTGGTGGTTATGTAACTATACATTTGTCAAAACTCATCAAACTGTACACTTAAAAAGGGTGAATGTTAGTATATGAAAATTAAATCTCAATAAACCTGACTTAAGAAAATAATAAAACAAACCTAAAGATGCAACTACATGAAAATGAATCTAAGAAAAAAATAACTTACAGTTTTTCCAATTCAACAGTCATCATGAGAACGTTCTTAAGTGTTGTAAGTGGAACTTGCGTTGTTCCCATGTCTCTGAAGAAGAAAGCCAAAACACTCATGATATAAACTCCAGTAAAAAATTCTGTACTTAAGAAAATATTTCAAGGACATGTGATTACTTCAATTTTGGCTTCCCTATAAAACAAGCCAGTTCAACAGTTTATTTGCTGCAAAATTTCAGAGAGCTCTTATTAAAGAAATTTAAGTTGATTTCCATCATCAAATTAATGATATTCAAGAGTAGATCTTACACTGGTTTTTTCTTTACTATTATCTTAATTCTCATTTTCGTATTGCACTCACTCATCTTGATTATTTACTCTTTTCTTCCTTTTTAGAATAATGGACACCTATTCCTCTTTACTTTCTCGGTTAAGTAATATTCCTCTATGTGTCTACATGTTCCAAATCTATACAGGTTCTTCAACACTGTTCTCTTCCCCTACTGGCTGTCTTGACCATTACACATCCTTTCTTAATACTTTTCTTTGCCAATAACATTTTTCAATAACTCAGTTAAAATTTACATTATGACATTTTAGCCTAAATACAAAATACTTAATCTCTGATGAAAAATTTTAAAAGAGCATAAATCATCTCATGACTCATGAAAGTACTATAGTACTTACAGATATTTTAATGCCGGCAATTTAAAGAGATACGGATCTTCAACAGTTGTCAGAGGATTGCGATTCAGAATTCTGAAAAATGCAATGGAATTAAAATAACCTGCATTTTCAATGTGTGAAACTGCATAAAAAGTTTATATTCATTTTTTGGTATGCAACTTGTAGGTTAAAAAAAAAATCATTTTCTGTTTTTACCTAATAAATCACCATTATACTCTGTAAAGCATTATTTCTTTGGGAACTCCCTAGGTCTCTAGAAGATAAAGTAGAGGAGAGAAAGAGGTGAAAAAATAGAAAAAAAAAAAAAGTGGATAGCAAAGAAAAAATATGCCACAGAACTTTTCAGGTCAAAAATCCTAGAAGTGACTATGTTGGTAGGAAGCCCTGACTGTGTAGGAAACACTATTTCTAGTGTCCGCCATAATTCAAGTTGCTCGTCCACAATTCAAGTTCCTCATCTTTGTTTTTGTTTTTGTTTTTGTTTTTGTTTTGAGACAGTCTTGCTCTGTAGCCCAGGCTGGAGAGTAATGGCTCCATCTCAGCTCAATGCAACCTCCGCCTCCCAGGTTCAAGTGATTCTCCTGCCTCAGCCTCCTGAGTAGCTGGGATTACAGGTGCCCGCCACCACACCCAGCTAATTTTTGTATTTTTAGTAGAGACGGGGTTTCGTGATGTTGGCCAGGCTGGTCTCGAACTCCTGACCTCAGGTTATCCACCCGCCTTGGCCCCCCAAAGTGTTACGATTATAGGCGTGAGCCACTGCATCTGACCGCTTGCCTTTTATCTTTATAAAGTTGTTAGAATTTATGGTTTAATTTTCACAGTTAAGAAAAAAATAGGACCAATTCTTTTGCTTTATAGCCAAAGAAAAAGAGTTAAATCTAAGAAGAGGAACTAGTCAAAACCATACTCCCATCACATATTCCCACTTGTCTTCTTGTATGACATCACAGCCTTTGTTACATTGCATGTAATCACCTGTCTATTGTCAGTCTCCTGGACTATCAGCTCCTTGAGGGCAGAGACCACATCTTATTGTCATTGTCATCCCTGTGCCTGGCATGATGTTTGAAATTTACTAGACATTTAATAAATGACATTTTATTTGTATGTCAATAAAATGAATAAATTCATTTTGATGGAAATTTTTATTCCAAAATGTTGGACTTGATTTTCTTTTTAATTCTTTAAAGTGAACAAGAAAAAGAAAGGAAACAGGAAGAAATAAAAGTAAATAAAAGAAAATCTGCCTTAGGTTAAC
>NW_012101720.1:17795-22422 GCF_000951045.1 Mandrillus leucophaeus
TTGAAAATTCAAGGCCTTGAAAATGCAGAATTAAGTTTGAATACAAAAGGGAATAATAGACCCAGTGCTTTGGGAGGCTGAAGCAGGAGGATCCTTTGAAGCCAGGAGTTCAAGACCAGCCTGGGCAAGGTAGGGGTGCCCTGTCTCACTTGATCTTAGCCAAAAGGCTGAGAAGCGATAAGGGGTGCCCCGTCTCTACAAAAAATATAGAAAAATTAGCTGGGCATGGTGGCATGTGCCTTTAATGCCAGCTAATTGGGAGGCTAAGGTGGGAGAATCATCTGAGCCTGGGGAGGTTGAGGCTGCAGTGAGCTGTGATTGCACCATTGCACTCCAGCCTGAGTGACAGATCCAGCACTTTAGGAGGCCAAGGCGGGTAGAATGCGAGGTCAGGAGTTCAAGACCAGCCTGGCCAAGATGGTGAAACCCTATCTCTACTAAAAATACAAAAATTAGCCAGGCTTGGTGGCAGACACCTGTAATCCCAGCTACTCGGGAGGCTGAGGCAGAGAATTGCTTGAACCTGGGCGACAGAAGTTGCAGTGAGCCAAGATCATGCCGCTGCACTCCAACCTGAGCAACAGAGAGAGACTTCGTCTCAAAAAAAAAAAAAAAAAAAGAGTAAAAAAAAAGAATAGGTTTGCTGTGACCAATTTCGATATTATTTATTTTTAGCCAAACTTATTGACCCAGAATGACCAGTTTAGATAAATCATGGTCCTGGGATGGAACACAAAGAAACTGGAATTTTATTAGCAGAGGAGAAGGGGAATGGCTATTGACTGTTGATGTCATGTTCAGTTTAGTGAGGATTTTTTATTTTGTTTTTTGAGACAGGGTCTCAGGGTCTTGCTCTGTCTCCCAGGCTGGAGTGCAATGCAGTGGCTGCAGCGGCTCACTGCAACTTCTGCCTCCCAGGCTCACGTAATCCTCCCACCTCAGCCTCCCAAATAGCTAGGACTACAGGCATGCACCACCACATCCGGCTCATTTTTTAATTTTTTGAAGAGCAGGTTTTCACCATGTTGCCCTGGCTGGACTCAAACTCCTGAGTTCAAAGCGATCCTCCCACCTCAGCCTCCCAAATAGCTAGGACTACAGGCATGCACCACCACATCCGGCTCATTTTTTAATTTTTTGTAGAGATGGGATCTCATTATGTTGCCTCAGCTTGTCTCAAACTTCTGGGCTCAAGCAATCCTCCCACCTTAGCCTCCCAAAGCACTGGGATTACAGGCACAAGCCACTACACCTGGCCTGAACTTTCTTATTCTAAGGATTTGCAGAGTTTCTGTTTAAGCCATTATCTTCAAATAATGGTTTTAATTTCATTCCAATCCTTATGTAAAATACCTTATTTCTTTCTTTCTTTTCTTTTCTTTTCTTTTTTTTTTTGAGATGGAGGTTCGCTCTTGTTGCCCAGGCTGGAGTGCAATGGTATAATCTCGGCTCACCACAACCTCCACCTCCCAGGTTCAAGCAATTCTCCTGCCTCAGCCTCCCAAGTAGCTGGTATTACAGGTAGGCGCCACCACGGCCTGCTAATATGGTATTTTTAGTAGAGACGGGGTTTCTCCATGTTAGTCAGGCTGGTTGCAAACTCCCAGCCTCAGCTGATCTGTCCACTCCGACCTCCCAAAGAGCTGGGATTACAGGTGTGAGCCACGGCACCTGGTCAAATACTTTATTTCTTACTTCTTTCTTTATTGCCATGCCAGGATCACCAATACTATATTGAGCAGTAGCAGCATAAAAACTAGTATTTATTGTCTTACTCTCCATCTTTAAAAAGATGCTTCTCAATTTTCTCAAATTTGACATTGACTTTCAACTTGATGACACAATCTAAAGCCACTAATGTACAGTATGTTACTCTGTCACCCAGGCTGGAGTGCAGTGGTGTAATCTTGGCTCACTGCAGCCTCTATCTCTCCGGCTCAAGCAACCTTCCCACCTCAGCCTCCCGAGTAACTGGGACCACAGGTGCGCACCATCCTGCCTGGCTAATGTTGTTTATTTTTTGTGAGACAAAGTCACACTTTGTTGCCCAGGCTGGTCTCGAATTTCTGGGCTCAACGGATCCTCCTGCCTCAGCCTCCCAAAGTGCAGGAATTACAGGCATGAACCACAACACCTGGCCCAATACATTCATTACCTTTGCTAATCTTGTGGCCATTCTCAACACTCAACTCCAATGTCCTTTCTATTGCTAGTTTTCAATGGTTTTCATCATGACTAGATACTGAAACGTATCTGTGTATTAAGAAAAGCATATAGGTGGCTCATGCCTGTAATCCTAGCACTTTGGGAGGCCAATGCAAGCAGATCACCTGAGGTCAGGGGTTCGAAACCAGCCTGGCCAACATGGTTTCACCCCCATCTCTACTAAAAATACAAAAATTAGCCAAGAACAGCTGTAATCCCAGCTGCTTGGGAGGCTGAGGCAGAGAATTGCTTGAACCCGGGAGGCGGAGGTTGCAGTAAGCTAACATTATGCCATTGAACTCCAGCCTGGGTGACAGAGTGAGACTCTGTCTCAAAAAAAAAAAAAAGAAAAGAAAAGAAAAAAGCGTGGTACCAGGAGTGGCAGCCTCATAGAAAGTGTTTCTGGGAGAGAAATAGTTATAAGGAGGGGTGGTGAAAGGAAAAGGAGGATTGAAAAAAAAGAGAAACGAGAAAACGCCAAGATTTTCCCCCACCCCATCAACAAAGATCTTTAAATTGCACAAAAGAGGGCACAACTGACAAGGCCACTCAAATTAAGAATTTTATGAATTGAATGATTTGGAATAAAGTAGCCAACATCCATACAAAATTGCAAAAGTCAGGAAATTAAAGGTTTTCTGCTATTGAAAAGTCTCCCCAAAAACCTACAAAGCTAAAGGAAAAGAAAATATCTTTCAAAAAGCATGTGAGAAAGTGCAAAGTCACCTTAAATTAGAAAAAAAGACAAAAAACAGAATGGCTAAATGAGGCTGGACCTAGTGACTCACGCCTTGTAATCTTAGCACTTTGGGAGGCAGGAAGATCGCCGAAGCCCAGGAGTTCGAGACCAGCCTGGCCAACATGGCAAAACCCTGTCTCTACTGAAAGTAGAAAAATTAGCCAGGCAAGGTAGTGTGCGCCTGTAATCTCAGCTACTCAGGAGGCTGAGGTGGAAGGATGGCTTGAGCTCAGGAGGTGGATGTTGCAGTGAACCGAGACTGTGCCACTGCACTGCAGCCTGGGCAACAGAATGAGACTCCATCTCAGAAGCAAAACAACAAAACAACAAAACAACCAAACAAAAAAACCCCCACATATATATCTACTCTTCTATTGAGCAATCCTACTTCTAGGAATTGACCCTGAACATACATATACCTCAACAACAGGGGAATACATATGTGTAGGTTGATTCATTACTGATTATCTGTAATTGCAAAATCTTGTAAACGACTCAAATGTCCAAGCAAAGGAGGTTGGTTGGATAGACTGTGGTAAACGCATGCGTGTGGTTACTACACAGCCAGAACATTTGCTAGGGGAACTGTGGGACTTCAGAAACCAAGGTCTTAGCATAGCCTTTTTTTCTGTTGTTTTCTTTTTCTTTTCTTTTCTTTCTTTTTTTAAGACAGTCTCACTCTGAAGTGCAGTGGCGCGATCTTGGCTCACTGCAACCGCAAACTTCGCCTCTTCAAGCGATTCTCCTGCTTCAGCCTCCTGAATAGTAGAGATCACAGGCGCCCAACACCACACTTGGAGAATTTTTGTATTTCTAGTAGAGATGGGTTTTTGCCACGTTGGCCAAGCTGGTCTCGAACTCCTGACCTCAGGTGATCCACCCACCTCGGCCTCCCGAGGTGCTGGGATTACAGGTGTGAGCCACTGTGTCCTGCCACCATAGATTTTTATAAGACATTCCATAGACTTTCTTACAAATACAAATAACTTGTTTACTCAATTTCCAGGTAAAAACATTTTTTATCTTTTAGAAACATTTTTTAAAAATAAATTAAACAAGTTTTACAGCTCTCTTGAACCCGGGAGGTAGAGGTTGCAGTGAGTCAAAGTCGCACTGTTGCACTCCAGCCTGGGCAACAAAGCAGGACTCCATGTCAAATAAAAACAAAAAACAATATATATCAGTATTTGTCAACCGCCAAAGTTATAATTGTTTCAGGCCGGAATAATCAATTGTTACTAAAATTAATAAGCAAAAATTTGATTAAAAACAGGAGTTGTATCTAGTCTCAAAAGTACCTCCACACAAAATGGTTATTATTTTTCCTGGTAATATATATGGAGAAGTACACAGCATCACTTCTGGATATTCCTGGCAAAAATGCATAACCTGAATCTAATTGTGAGGAAATACTATGCAAACTCATACTGAGGGACATTGTACATAATAAGTGGCCTGTAACCTTCAAAAGTGTCATCAAGGTTATGAAAATCAGACAGACCAAAAAACTATTGCATATTAAAGGTGACTACATTGACAAGTAAATGCAATGTGTGATGCTGAATTAGATCTTCAGACAGAAATTTTAAAAATTTTTTCTTCGGCTGCGCGCGGTGGCTCAAGCCTGTAATCCCTGCACTTTGGGAGGCCGAGACGGGCGGATCACGAGGTCAGGAGATCAAG
>NW_012101720.1:23502-25755 GCF_000951045.1 Mandrillus leucophaeus
GGGGGAAAATCATAATATACTTTTCCTGTCCCCAAAATTTTCCTGTTTCAAAATCCTTTGAACATTTGGCAGCCTCAGCAAAACATGAAGTGCTTTAAACTTTGTAAGTTGTTAATAAAAAGATGTTGGTGAATTGATAAGTCAGCTCATTGCTCGCCGAGAGAGTTAACCTGGAACCAGGCCTGAGTGGGGATAAAAGGCATGGTTATCCAGAAGACCAAAGTGGAAGAGTGACTGTGTGTTGAAGGCATTCCTTACCTTTATGAGGAAGGGGCCTAAAGAGTAAACCTGGGTAAAGGACAGCTGAAACAAGACCCTCTTGCCTGACACTGCTGAGTTCTACAGAACCTGTACCTCCTTGTATACTCCAGATCTCTGAAATGATACCTACTTTACCTGGTTCCTATTCCATGAACAACTTCCTTTATCTCTGGCTTCTTTTTTTTGGAGATGAGGTCCAGCTCTGTCACCAAGGCTGGAGTGCAGTGACACAATCTTGGCTCACTGCAACCTCTGATTCCCGGGTTCAAGCGATTCTTGTGCCTCAGCCTCCCAAGTACCTGGGACCACAGGTGCGCACCACCACATCCAGCTGATTTTTGTGTTTTTTGTAGAGATGGGTTTTCACCATGGTGGTCAGGCTAGCTCTGGCCTTTTTTTATTTTTATTTTTTTAGGCAGTATCTTGCTCTGTCACCCAGGCTGGAGTACAGGGCTGTGAACATGGCTCACTGCAGCCTCAACTTCCTGGGTTCAAGAGATCCTCCTGCCTCAGCCTCCCACGTAGCTAGGAACAAGGTGCGTGCCACCACACTTGGCTAATTTTTGTATTTTTTGTAAAGATGGGGTTTTTGCCATATTTCCCAGGCTGGTCTCAAACTCCTGGTTTAAAGTGATTCTCCCCCTCAGCCTCCCGAAGTGATGGGATTATACACGTGAGCCACCGCACCTGGCCTGGCCTGACTCTTTTAACTTAACTCCCCTGAAAATCCAAACTGCTCTGCGGGGCAGACTCATTCATTCTGGCTATTAGTCTTTATTTTCTGACTTCATTTTGAATAACTACATGTTTAATGCTGATGAACTCTCTTCAAGAATAAGCTGTCTTGGGACCAGGTGTGGTGGTTCCCATCTTCAACCCCAGCACTTTGGGAAGCCCAGGCGGGTGGATCACCTGAGGTCAGGCGTTTGAGACCAACCTGGCCAGCATGGTGAAACCCCTTCTCTACTAAAAATACAAAAATTAGCAGGGCTTGGTGGTGCATGCCTGTAATCTCAGCTACTCTAAAGGCTGAGGAAGGAGAATTGCTTGAACCTGAGAGGCAGAGGTTACAGTGAGCCGAGATCATGCCATTGCACCCTAGCCTAGCCAACAGAGCAAGACTCCATCTCAAAAAAAAAAAAAAAAAAATTAAAAGACAATGGGCTGATGCACAGCCCCAACCTTTTTTTTCCCCACAGGGTTCTGCTCCTTGCTGCTCCCATCTTAAGCACATCTCAGCCTGCCTGAGGCCCCGCTTAGCCACTGATGAGTGATAGAAATGTTCCATTGGGAAAGGCATACCGGATTGCTCTTTGGGAACTCTAGAGATTCTAATTCAGTCTAAAAACATAGCATCCCTCCCCAGTGGGTCACTCCTTGGAGCTGTTATGAAAATAATAACCAGGCCAGGCGTGGTGGCTCACACTTGTAATCTCAGCACTTTGGGAGGTTGAAGCAGGTGGATCACTTGAGGTCAGGAGTTGGAGACCAGCCTGGCCAACATGGAGAGACCCTGTCTCTACTAAAAATACAAAAATTAGCTGGGTGTGGTGGCGCATACTTGTAATCCCAGCTACTTGGGAGGCTGAGGCAGGAGAATCACTTGAACCCAGGAGGTAGAGGTTGCAGTGAGCTGAGATTGTGCCACTGTACTCCAGCCTGGGTGACAGAGTGAGACTCTGTCTCAAAACAAACAAACAAACAAAACCATATATTGCAAACCAAAAATCCAGGACATATTACCTAATATGCATTTTTAAATTTTAATTATATTAATAATTTTTGCAGAGACAGGTCTCACTATGTTCACCAGGCTGGTCTCCAACTCCTGGGCTCAAGTGATCCTTCCACCTCTGCCTCCCAACGTGCAGGGATTATAAGCATGAGTCACCACCCTGGCTCATTTATTTTATTTATTATTTATTTTATTTATTTATGTATTTATTTTGAGATGGAGTCTTGCTCTGTCTCCCAGGCTGGAGTGCAGTGGTG
>NW_012101720.1:27252-46946 GCF_000951045.1 Mandrillus leucophaeus
CGGGAGGCGGGCCGGGGGCGCGGAGCGGAGTTCGGGGCACCAGACCGAACCGACGGACCGGACCGACGCGGAGAGTAAGGGAAGCCGCCTGGCCTGAAGATCCCGTCTCTAAGATCACGTTCTGAGGTACTGAGTGTTAGTGGTACTACATATCTTTTTTTTTTTTTTTTTTTTTTTTTTTTTGAGACGGGGTCTCCCTCTGTCATCCAGGCTGGAGTGCGGTGGCACTTGGATCACAGCAACCTCCAGCCCTCTCACCCCCGGGCTCAAGCAATCCTCCCACCTCAGCTTCCCGAGTAGCTGGGACTACAGGTGCACACCATCACACCTGGCTATTTTTTAATATTTTTAGTAGAGACGGGGTCTTGTCATGGTGCCCTGGCTGATCTTGAACTCCTGAGCTCAAGCGATCCTGTGGCCTTGGCCTCCCAAAGTGCTGGGATTACAGGCATGCGCCACTGTGCCCAGCCCCCTGGAGTACTACATATCTCTTTTAGGGAACCCAATTCAGCCCAGAACAGGTGTATATCATTTAACATAGGTACTAGACCCTCAACACCTGCATATAGGGAATGAAAATTGATAGCCTGACTTTAAGTAGATTATTTCTTTAGCGTCTCATGTGTTTATCTTTAAAACTATTTTTGTTTTATCTTTGAAACTTTTTTTTTGAGACGGAGTCTTGCTCTTTCCCCCAGGCTGGAGTGCAGTGGGGCGATCTCGGCTCACTGCAACCTCCGCCTCCTGGGTTCAGGCGATTCTCTTGCCTCAACTTCCCCAGTAGCTGGGATTACAGGCGCCTGCCACCACACTTGGCTAATTTTTGTAGTTTTAGTAGAGACGGGCTTTCGCCATGTTGGCCAGGCTGGTCTCGAACTCCTGACCTCATGTGATCCGCCCGCCTTGGCCTCCCAAAGTGCTAGGATTACAGTCGTGAGTCACGGAGCCCGGCCCATAGTCTTGTTTCCTTTGCAGAGTTTTTTCCTGGTTTGCTCCTAAAAACATTAGTATTTGCCGTCCCTTGACCCTTTCCCCTCTCACCCTGTGCAGTTTCCGAGGAGCATTTCTAAAAAATTATCAATCTTCTGTTTATACTTTTTCATTTGGGGAAGTCCCTCTGCGTCTACCTATAATTATCAGTGTCTCAATTATGTCCGGTAAATGTTCTCATTCTGCGGCCACACAGGTCTTTAAAAAAAAATCTTTAATTTAGAATCTTATCAAGAGTTTTGTGAAAGCTCACATAAATTATATTCACATATTTCTTTTCTCAGAGAATTTGGGTGAACTGGTGTGGTGTGATTTCCACTTTTAGAATCCATGTTGTCTTTTCCTCAGAAGGTTATTCATGCTGATATGTCTTCTGATCCCATCTTCTATTAGAGATTTGCTAGTTTGGTCAGTTTGAAGTTGCAGCCTACCTGAGTAGGTGGGAATTACTTTGATGACAGCATTTTTTTGTTCATTTTTGTTCGGCACATATTTGTTGAGTACCTAATACACCAGAAGTTGAGCAAGGAAAATGTTGATAAAGGAAAAATGGATTCTGTGCTCCTAGGATTTAGAGAAGATCACTCATATGACCGTCAGCTAATAAGTTCTGCCCTGCAGTTTAATAATTTATACTTAAATGCCTTTAAAACACAGAGAAGGGGCCAGGTGCAGTGGCTCACGCCTGAAACCCCAGCACTTTGGAAGGCCAAGGTGGGCGGATCACTTGAGGTCAGGAGTTTGAGACCAGCCTGGGCAACATAGTGAAACCCCGTCTCTACTAAAAATACAAAAATTAGCCGCATGTGGTGGCGCACGCCTGTAATCCCAACTACTTGGGAGGCTGAGGTGGGAGAATCACTTAAACCTGGGAGGCAGAGGTTGCAGTGAGCCGAGATGGTGCCACTGCACTCCAGCCTGGGCAACAGAGCGAGACTGTCTCAAAAAGCAAACAAACAAAAACCCTATAGAGACTATTTTGGGTCTTCATGACTACCTGATATCTGACATACCAATTTGAGGAATTTAATGATGCATTTGATTCACTATTAGAGATTTGTATGCTTTGAAGAGTAATTTAGATAGCTTTTCCCCTCTATCTTCCCCAGTAAATATTGAAGCAAATAAGAATTATATATATCAGCTGTCTTGCTTTTTATCCACTGTTTATATCCTGTTTATCAAGTGAGCCATCCAGTTTAATTTGGCATCTAGTTTTTTATATATTTAAACTGTCTCTGAGGTCACTTTGCATTTTTTTTTTCTTTTTTTTGAGACGGAGTTTTGCTCTTGTCTCATGCTGGAGTGCAATGGCATAATCTTGGCTCACTGCAACCTCCGACTCCCAGGTTCAAGCGATTCTCCTGCCTCAGCCTCCCAAGCAGCTGTGAGTGCAGGCATGTGCCAGTATGCCTGGCTAATTTTTGTAGGTGTTTTGTTTTGTTTTGTTTAGTAGAGATAGGATTTCACCGTGTTGGCCAGGCTGGTCTTGAACTCTGAACTTCAAACGATCTGCCCTCCCCGCCCCTCGGCCTCCCAAAGCGCTGGGATTACAGGAGTGAGCTACTGCGCCCGGCTTGCATCATTTTCTTGTAACTTTTTTTTTTTTTTTTTTTTTGAGATGGAGTCTTACTCTGTTGCCCAGGCTGGAGTGCAGTCGTGGGATCTTGGCTCCCAGCACCCTTTACCTCTGGGTTCAAATGATTCTCTTTCCTCAGCCTCCCGAGTAGCGGGGACTACAGGCGTGTGCCACCACACTGGGTAATTTTTGTATTTTGTGTAGAGTCGAGGTTTCACCATGTTGGCCAGGCCACTCTCGAACTCCTGACCTCAGGTGATCCATCCACCTTGGTCTCCCAAAGTGCTGGGATTACAGGTGTAAGCTACCATGCCCAGCCTCTTGTAAGGTTTTACTTGTTGTTTTGCCTGCATAGGTCTTACTGCCCCTGACCACTTTATTGTTTTTCCTCATTGCATTGTTCTTCTGTTTTGAGGAAGGTTTTTCATCCCACTTTCCCCTTTCCATGCTTGTTGGCAATTTAAGATTTTTGGTTGAGGCTGGGCATGATGGCTCACACCTGTAATCCCAGAGTTTAGGGAGGCCACGGCAGGAGGATTGCTTGAGGCCAGCATTTCTAGACCAGCCTGGCCAACATAGTGAGACCCCTGTCTCTACAAAAAATAAAAACAATTAGCTGAGGATGGTGGCACATGCCTATAGTCCTCACTACTCAGGAGGCTGAGGCAAGAGGATCATTTGATTGAGCCTAAGAGTTTGAGGTTACAGTAAGCTATGATCACACCACTGTACTCCAGCAGCCTGGGTGACAGTGAGACCCTGTCTCTAAAAAAAAATAAAAATAAAAATTTTGGTTGGGCACCTGTTTTGATCTATTGCTCTTAGTAAAATGTTTAAAAGTCCATCCATATCTATGCTTTGTATTGCACATTTGCTTTTTTTATTTTTATTTTTATTTTTGAGACAGGGTCTTACTCTGTTGCCCAGGCTGGAATGCAGTGGTGCCATCATGGCTCACTGCAGCTTCAGCCTCCTGGGCTTGAGTGATCCTCCCACCTCAGCCTCCCAAGTAGGTAGGACTAAAAGTATGCGCCACCATGCCCAGCTACTTTTTAAATTTTTTTTTAGAAATGGAGTCTTATTATATTGCCCAGGCTGATCTCAAATTCCTGAGCTCAAGTAATCTTCCCACCTCAGCCTCACAAAGTGCTGGGATTACAGGTGTGAGCCACTGTTCCCTGCTAGTTTTTTATTTTTTGTAGAGATGGGATCTCCTTATGTTGCCCAGCTTGGTCTTGAACTCCTGGCCTCAAGCAATCCTCTCTCCTTAGCCTCCGGAAGTGCTGGGAGTACAGGTGTGAGCCACCGCACCTGGCCCTAAACATTCTTGTGTAAGTTTTTATTTGGATACCTGTTTTCAGTTCTCTTGGGTATATTCCTAAGACTAGAATTGCTGGGTAATATGGTAACTCTAACTTTTTGAGTACCCACCAAAACGTCCAAAGCAGCTGGACGATTTTATATTTCTAGCTGCATATGAAGGTGCCAGTTTCTCCACAGTCTTGCCAACATTTTTTAATTATCTATCCTTTTTTATTTTTTGATTATAGCATCCTAGTAGATATCAACTGGTATATCATTGTGGTTTTGGATTGAATTTTCCTGATGACTAATTATAAGATATCTCCCTCCCTCCCTCCTTCCCTCCCCTCCCTCCCTCCCTTCCTTCTTTCCGTTTTCTTTTTTTCATTTTGATAAAGCGTTGCTCTGTATCCCAGGCTGTGGTGCAGTGGCACGATCACAGCTCACTGCAGCTATGACCTACTGGGCTCAAGCAAGCCTCTCACCTCAGCCTCCCAAGTAGCTGGAACTACAAGTGTGTACCACCACACACAGCTGGTTATTTATTTATTTATTTATTTATTTATTTATTTATTTTGAGACAGAGCCTCACTCTGTTGCCCAGGCTGGAGTGCAGTGGCGTGACCTCAGCTCACTGCAGCCTCTGCCTCCTGGGTTGAAGCGATTCTCCTGCCTCAGCCTTTCAAGTAGCTGGGTCTACAGGCCCCCGGCTAATTTTTGTATTTTTAGTAGAGACGGGGTTTCACCGTTTTGGCCAGGCTGGTCTCAAACTCCTGACCTCAGGTGATCAGCCCGCCTCAGCCTCCCAAAGTGCTGAGATTAAAGGCATGAGCCGCTGTACCTGGCCTTTTTGTATTTTTTGTAGAGGTGGAGTTTTGCCATGTTGTCCAGGCTGGTCTCAAACTCCTGAGGTCAAGCAGTTCCCCCACCTTGGCCTCCCAAAGTGTTGGGGTTACAGGCCTGATCCCCTGTGCTCAACCTGATGAGATCTTTTCATGTGCTTATTGGCCATTCATATATCTTCTTTGGAGAAATGTCTATTTAAATTATCTGCACATTTTACTTTTATTTTTATACATCTACTGTTTATTATACCAGATCCTGCTCTGTCACTGTGGCTAGAGTGCAGTGGCCAGTCGTAGTTTTCTTTTTCCTTTTGTTTGAGATGGAGTCTTGCTCTGTCACCCAGGCTGGAGTTCAGTGGCGCCATCTCAGCTTACTGCAATCTCTGCCTCCCGGGTTCAAGTGATTCTCTGCCTCGGCCTCCTGGGTAGCTGGGATCACAGGCACCCGCCACTATGCCCAGCTAATTTTTGTATTTTTAGTAGAGACGGGGTTTCACCTTCTTGGCCAGGTTGGTCTTGAGCTCCTGACCTCATGATCCACCCGCCTTGGCATCCCAAAGTGCTGGGATTACAGGCGTGAGCCACCGCACTGGGCCCAATTATAGTTTTCTATAATCTCAAACTCTTGGACTCAAGGGTTCCTTCTGCCTCAGGCTCCTGAGTAGCTAGGACTACAGGTGTGAGCCACCATGCCTGGCTAATTGTTTTTTTATTATTAATTTTTTTTGTAGAGACAGGGTCTTGCTATATTGCTCTGGCAGGTCTCAAAATCCTTGCCTCAAGCAATCCTCTCCTTCTGGTGTGAGCCACCGTGCTCAGCCTTTGCCCGTTTTAAAATTGGATTCTTTTTTTATTGTTGAGTTGTAAGAGTTCTTTAAATATACGAGATACAAATACCTTGTGAGATACATGATTTGCAAGTATCTTCTCCCATCGATGGGTTGTGTTTGCAATTTCTCGATGGTGGCCTTTAATGTACAAAATGTTATAATTTGATGAAGTCCAACTTACTTGTTTTTTCCTTTGTTGCATGTGGTTTTGATGTCAAGTCACCAAATGAAATGAAGATTAGCTTTTGTTTTCTTCTAGGAATTGTATTGTTTTAGCGGTTACATTTAGGTCTATAATCCATGTTTAAATTTAATTAGAATTAATTTTTGTGTATGGTATGAGATACAGTGGTCCAACTGCATTCTACTGCATGTCCATATTCAGTTGTCCCAGCATGGTTTGTTGAAAAGACCATTGTTTGTTTCTTGTAGAAATGGGGTCTGGCTTTGTTGCCCAGGCTAGTCTCGAACTCCTGGCCTGAAGCTATCCTCCTGCCTCGGCTTCCCAAAGTGCTGGGATTACAGGTGTCAGCCACAGCACTTGGCTTAAAAGGACCATTCTGGCCAGGTGGGGTGGCTCAAGCCTGTAATCCCAGCACTTTGGGAGGCCGAGGCGGGCGGATCACAAGGTCAGGAGTTCGAGACCAGCCTGGCCAACACGGTGAAACCCCGTCTCTACTAAAAATACAAAAATTAGTCGGGAGTGGTGGCGGACGCCTGTAGTCCCAGCTACTTGGGAGGCTGAGGCAGGAGAATCACTTGAACCCGGGAGGTGGAGGTTGTAGCAAGCCGAGATTGGGCCACTGCACTCCAGCCTGGGTGACAGAGCGAGACCTCAAAGAAAAAAAAAAAGGACCATTCTTTTCTCCACTGAATTGTCTTGGCATTCTTGTCAAAAAATCAATTGTCTATGTAAGGGTTTATTTCTGAACCCACAATTACATTCCATTGATCTGTATGTTTATCCTTATACCACTACCACACTGTCTTGATTTCCGTAGCTTTCAATTATGTTTTCAAATCAGGAAGTGTGAGTCCTCCAACTTTGTTTTTCCTTGTCAAGATTCTTTCGGGGATACTGGGATCACATTGATTCTGTAGATCAATTTAGGGAATATTGCCATTTTAACAGTGTTACATCTTCTGATCCATTCTCATCCATGAACATGGGATGTCTTGCCTTTTTTTTTTTTTTTTTCTGAGACACAGTCTTGCTCTGTCATCCAGGCTGGAGTGAAGTACAGTAGTGCAGTCACAGCTTACTGCAGCCTTAACTCAGTTCAAGTGATCTTCCCTCCTCAGTCCCCCCAGCAGCTAGGACTACAGGTGCATGCCACCATACCTAACTCATTTTTGTATTTTTATAGAGACAGGGTCTTGCCATGTTGCCTAGTCTGGTCTTGAACTTCTGGGCTCAAGCAGTCCACCCACTTCAGTCTACCAAAGTGCCAGGATTACAGGTGTGAGCCGTCACACCTGGCCTTTCCATTTAGTTAGGATTTCTTTTACTTCTTTTTGCAATTTTTATATATTTCAGAGTATAAGATTGTCAGTGCTTTTGTTAAATTTATTGCTAAGTCTCTTTTTTTTTTTTTGAGACAGAGTCTGATTCTGTCATCCAGGCTACAGTGCAGTGGTGCGATCTCGGCTCACTGCAACCTCTGCCTCCCAGATTCAAGCGATTCCACTGCCTCAGCCTCCTGAGTAGCTGGGATTACAAGCTCCCGCCACCATACCCAGCTAATTTTTGTATCGTAGTAGAGACAGGGTTTCACCATGTTGGCTAGGCTGGTGTTGAACTCCTGACCTCAAGTGATCCGCCTGTCTCTGCTTCCCAAAGTGCTGGGATTACAGGTGTGAGCCATCGTGTCCGGCTTTCTAAGTGTTTTTTTTTTTTTGGATACTATTATAAATGGAATTTTTAAAAACTTTTCATGTTCAGATTGCTTATTGCTTCTGTATAGAAATACAATTACTACTTAAATATTGAGCTTGTATCCTGTAACTATATTGGATGTGTTTATTGGCCCTAATAGTTTATTTGTGGGATTTTCTTTGGATTTTCTATATACAAGATTATGTCGTCTGCAAATAAAGGTAGTTTTACTTGTTTTTTTTAGCCTGAGTGATTTTTATTTCTTTTTCTTGCCTATTTGCCCTGGCTAGAACCTTCAGTGCAGTATTGAACAGAGTGGTGAGAGTGGATATCCTCGTTTTGTTCTTGATCTTAGGGAGAAAGCCAGGCTCTCTCCATGAGGTATGATTTTAGCTGTGGGGTTTTTGTAGGTGTTCTTTTTATTCCCCACATAGGTGTTCTTTATCAGGTTGAAGATGTTTTCTTCAGTTCCTACTTTGTTGAGTGTTTTGATCATGTAAGCATGTTGGATTTTGTCAAGTGCTTTTTCTGCATCTATTCAAATGATCATGTGGTTTGTATCCTTTATTAATACCATGTATTACATTAATTGATTTTTCAGATGTTAAACCAACCTGAAATCCCTGGGATTAAATCATACTTAGCAATGGTGTATAAGCCTTTATATGTTGCTGGATTCATTTTGCTTTGTTGAGGACTTTTACATCTGTATTCATAAGATATATTGGTCTGTAGTTGTCTTGTGATATCCGTGTCTGGTTTTGACATCAGAGTAATAATGGCTTTATTGAATGAGTTGAGATGTGTTCTTGGCTTCATCTTGAACTAATTTTGGTTTAACTTTGAACATTCATTTAGCAATAGTAAATTCTAATTGCCTGACTACTGAAGGAGGATAACAATTAAAGGTATAACTTTTTTTTTTTTTGAGATGGAGTGTCGCTCTGTTGCCCAGACTGGAGTGCAGTGGTGTGATCTCTGCTCACTGCAACCTCCGCTTCCCAGGTTCAAATGATTCTCATGCCTCAGCCTCCCAAGTAGCTAGGATTATAGGCCTGCCACCACACTCAGCTAATTTTTGTTTTTAGTAGAGACTAAAAATACAAAAATTTTATCATGTTGGCCAGGCTGGTCTTGAACTCCTGAGCTCAAGTGATCCTCCCACCTCAGCTGCCTCAAGTGCTGGGATTACAGGTGTGAGCCACCATGGCCGGCCTTTTTGTTTGTTTATGTTTGTTTGTTTTAGAGATAGGGTCTTCCTATGTTGCCTAGGCTGGAGTACAGTGGCCTATGGTTTCAAGCACTCCTCGTACCTCAGCCTCCCAAGTAGTTGGGACTAGAGGCACATGGCACATCCAGCTTGGTTGCCTTCCCCCTGCCCCCCCACCCCGACCTGTGAGACAGGGTCTTGCTATTTGTTCAGACTAGTCTAGAACTCCTAGGCTCAAGCAGTGTCTCCACCTCAGCCTCCCAAGTAGCTAGGATTACAGGCACATGCCACCACACTTGGCAGTCAACTGTTTAAAAACCATCTATTATTTAACATTCAGGGTATAGGTTCCAAGTATAGAACTTTAGATCCTTACTGCCTGCTTGGTTCCCTGGATTTTTTCTCCTAGTTTTATTTGGGGTACTTACTTTGTTATTTCATTTTGGTTATGCCATAAATAACACCCAATTTTAGCATTCCTGGGATGATTTAGGCAAGCTTCAGAAAAGAGGCCAGAAGAAAATGGAATTGGAAGCATAAAGCCACTAAAATTTTTTCATTGTTCTCTGATGATTTTTTAGCTTTGGATTTTTTGATCATTTAACGTATCAAGGAGTAGAAAGGATTTCTCTTGACTACCACATAGCTTATAAAGTGACCGAGTATTCTTTCCTTAGAGATTCTACAGTGTTTAACTAAATTCATTAGGTACTCAGCATGTTTATGAATGAATATATATTAATGGTAGGGCTTTAATAGGGTCTTATTTTACTGAAAATTGAAGATAATCATTCACATTTGGATTACAAGTGTTTGTATTATGTTATAAACATTTAATGCCCTGGCCTAAATATTAACAAGCATGGTCCTATTTTGGCATTGCCATGGTAAGTACTCACACTTCTGGGAAGTGTGAGTAGGATTTGGAACTCAGTGTTCACTGATTCCAAACACCATACCCTTTTCCAATAAACTATATTTTTAAAGTGAGAAAAAAGATGTTTTTCTATTGGATTTAGTATTAAAATTCTCTTATTCTTCTAGAGATAGCCAGAGGCAAATTCTCCCTATGGAATATGTGGGGCTGGGGTAGGGATGCGAGGGGCACCATGTCTCAATACAGTGTACTTTTCTGCTCCTTCACTCTTCTGGTTTTTTTTTTTTTTTTTTTTTTTTTTTTTTTTTTTTTGTGACAAGGTCTTACTGTGCTGCCCAGGCTGGAGTGCAGTGGCGCAATCTCACTGTGCACAAGGCTCACTGCAGCCTTGACCTCTTAGGCTCAAGCAATCCTCCCTTCTCAGCCTCTTGAGTAGCTGGGACCACAGGCTTGCACCACTATTCCTGACTAATTTCTGTATTTTTTTGTAGAAATGGGGTTTCACCTATAGCCCAGGCTGGTCTTGACTTCTGAGCTGAAGGAATCTTTTTTTTTTTTTTCAGACAGGGTTTCACTCTTGTCACGCAGACTGGAGTGCAATGGCGTGATCTCGGCTCACTGCAACCCCGCCTCCTAGGTTCAAGCAGTTCTTCTGCCTCAGCCTCCCAAGTAGCTGGGATTACAGGCGCCCACCACTACTACCTGCTAATTTTTAGTAGAGACAGGGTTTCACCATGTTGGTCAGGCTGGTCTAGAACTCCTGACCTCAAGTGATCTGCCTGCCTCAGCCTCCCAAAGTGCTAGAATTACAGGCATGAGCCACCGCGCCTGGCCTCAAGCGATCTTTTTGAAAGAGAAATTAGTATCACATATAGAATTCAAACATTCTAACCTCACTTTGACTTTTGAAAGGAAGAAAAGTAGACAGAAAATTGATTCACTCTGGAGGAGCTACTCTGGAATGGCAGGACTTTGAATAACTGAGAGCCTTTCACTCTTAACTTTGTCATTTGCTTTATTCTTGAAACATACCAGAGTCTTATTCTCTTAAAAAGACAGAGTAGGCTGGGTGTGGTTGCTCACACCTGTAATCCCAGCACTTTAGGAGGCTGAGGTGGGTGGATTATCTGAGGTCAGGAGTTTAAGCCTAGCCTGGCCAACATGGTGAAACATCATCTCCACTAAAAATACAAAAATATTAGCCGGGCCTGGTGGCGGGCACCTGTAATCCCAGCTACTGGGGAGGCTGAGGCAGGAGAATCGCTTGAACCAGGGAGGCGGAGGTTGCAGTGAGCCGAGATTGTGCCATTGCACTCTAGCCTGGGTGACAAGAGTGAAACTCCATCTAAAAATATTAAAAATACATCAGTAACTAGGCTAGTATTTTGTTCGAAATCTTCATGCTCAGATTCCATATCCAGTCATACAGCCAGCCAAGAACTGTAAGCCATTTCCATACTCCTTTATCATGCCATTTTTTTCTCCATTAGGACGCTTCAGTTAGGTATTTTTAAAATACAAACATTTGAGAATTAAACATGATAAGGCATCAGCTAAATCTCTGTCATATTGTTTATATTTTTTGCAAATTTACTTGTAAACTACATGTGCGCAGACACCATTAGAAATTGTTGTACAGTTTAATCACATGGTAGTTCCGATAAAGAGGCATGGGTAATCTAGTTGAAGACCAGTCATATACATGAAATGACTTGGAAATAATAGCACAAACAAGTATCAAAGTAAGAGGATCCAACTAAGCTTGAAGAAGACAAAGTAGTCAATTGTGACGTACGATGCACAAGGAAAAACTTCCCTGGAGAGACGTGGGTTTTAGTGTTATAAGATGCTTCTGGGTATTTTCAGGTTGGAAATTTGCATAGGGTATGACAAACAATTACATTTCTTTTATTGTGCTAGGCAGAGTGTATAATATGTATATGTTTACCATGTTTGATGAAAAATCTGACTCATGGGTATTCAAAGGAGTTTAAAGTACCTTAAATGATTCTTTAAAGATTGAGTGTATTTTAAAACATATCTCAGTCATCATTCGCATTTTACATGCTAAATGATTCTTATCTTTGACCAGGGCTTATGTGGTGTTTTGCATAAAGGCCACCTCTGTGCAGATTAGTCTGCTTCTAAAAATGATTATTAAAAACTTTATTATTTTAAAATGCACCAATATTTTATCAGAATGGACTATACTGCTATGGTATTGAATTACCAAATTCTTTAGTCTCTACAGTGTAAACTGCTGATTCTCTCTCTCTTCATTAGGTGTATAATGTCATGTAGACCTCTAAACGCAAGCTGGAATGAAAGACATCATTAGAAGTCAGATGTGGAGTCAGTCATCAGCTCCTTTCCTGTATTTCCTTGCTGGCTTGGAAATAAAGGAAGACTAGTTGAATGAAAATAAGCAAAGCTATTCACTCAGTACTTGCTGTAGCAAGGGAATCAGCCACAATCACTGGCAGTTGGCAGAGACTCAAAGGCAGATAGGGAAATAAGCTTTATAGAGGAAAAAGGGAAGGCTTGAGGCAAGTTCTGATTGGAGGGAAAGGAGGAATAGAGTAGCTGGCAGGCCATGACTAGTCCTGTCTGCTCTGGGCTGGCTGTCGCAGGAATTGCAGCTCAGAGTTCTGTTGTCACATATGTTCTGTCCACTCTCCTTTTGTGGATTCAGTCTCTCATTGGAATCTTCGAGTTGAGGCACCAAGGTCTTATTTATTCATCAGATACTTAGGCACAAGTCTAGGGCTTAAGAGATATTAGAGGACTATGATAATATCTAATATCTTGGACTAGAAAAGAAATGTTTGATGTAAAACTGAAGGACAAAACTCTAAAGAAACCAAATAATGTTTAGTTAGGTGTTCACAAAAGGTAACTTGTCATCTTCATAATTTGAAAACAATCTATGGGATAATTTTTTTTTTCCAGTTCTTCAAAGTTGCAGATAAATATGGTCAATTATAATGAAATGAAGGGCTCACAGGCAGATAGTTTTAAAAGCAAATTTATAATACTCCTTGTAAAAACTTTTGAAGTAATTTTAATGTGGTTGATGGGGGCATTTGGTAGGTTTGATATAGTGTGGGGTAGGACCTCTCACAGCCGGAGTGCAGAACGTGTGTTGTCGAATCTGTCAGCACCAGCTCTTGGCCTCAGTAAGATCCTGCAATGGAAATTCAGTTTATAATATGGATAATGGTTAAGGTTCACTTTTGCATTGTCCAGAATGATTTGGTACATTCTAGTTAAACTAAAAATTCTGCAACCGTCAGGCATCATTATAATTTAGATTGTGGAGGTGGAGCCTTCTGGGATGCTTTGGATGCATCAGAGTGGCAAAGACATACTGTGCAGTTAATTAACCTCACAGAAAGATGAAAGAAAACTACCCAGCAGCACAAACTTGACTTATGTTTATTTTTGTATTTGTGCTTTTGTCCTCATTTGGTTTTCTTCTCCCCAGCCCACTGCCATATGCTGCTGGGACTCAGCTGTAATTATCATGCCCACGGATGAAACACAAAGTGAAACAAAGCAAACAGAACCTTCACCACCACAATTCAGGGCTCTGTTTTAAGGAAAGTGCCCCACATTTATTTTAGCGTAAAAGAAAACTTCTTTCACATGGAAAAATGATATTGAGACTTTTCATGCAAACCTATAGGTGCAGCTACAATGAATCCATTACTCATTTGTCTGAGGCTGTATTAACATTCTTGGTGATAAATTGAAAAAAATAATTTTATCCACCAAAGCGCCAATTAAAAATACTTGGGATGCTTTCAATATACCCAGTTCCCAGCTCCACCAGAACCAAATAAATCGGAAATTCTGAGGGTAGGACTCCTCATGCACTGGTAATTTTTCACCCCTGATCTTCACACCCATAACCTCTGCACACATATGTAGGTTACTCTGATGTGCAGTCAATATTGAAAACACTCAATTATACTGTCTTAATATTTTACGTAATAGTACAGCTACGTGTTTTCTCTATGGCTGTCCTCATTTGGGGTAGTTTTGTTGATGATGAATTAATTAGTATTCATTCTCTTGTGGGCTAGTTAGTGACGATAAACTATCTCATTAATCTTCAGATCCTAACTCAGGGCTGCAGAATTTAAGCACTCTGAAGTGAAATTTTATGGACTTAATTTTTAAAAAAATTATAATATTCAAGAGTTCCTAGAAGTTGGATTTAATTGTTTAACCAAAGAGGTCAGTTAGCCCAAACAGTAACTCCATTCATTTTTTTTTCAGTAAAGTGTTTTGGAAGTTTTACAGGTCTACACACTGTTTTAAAACAAGTCGATAGAAGTTACTTAGCAGAGGTCTAATTTGAAAACCAGTAGTAAAGGATTCCATGTTTTTCTAAGTCTAGATGACAAATAATACATATTTAATGCTCCATTTTTTACTCACTTATTTCAAATTCAAAGAAACTTCACCAAAGTTTATTGCCTGATAAACTTGAAATAATTGTATTAAATGTTGGCTAAATAGAATCAATGAATGTTATGAAGAAAGAAAAAAACACACCTTAAAATGTTAAAGCAAACTTTAAGCTAATTATGAAATACATAATATGTCTACTATTTCCTCACAATTCTTCAAGTATTCTGTTGGATTTTGTTTTCGTGCCAGGCAGGGGAACTGAGGAGATCCCCAGATGTCCAGGAACCAGAGAGAAGCAGAGCTGGGCTGTGGACCCAGGAGTTCAGTCCAGAGCCCATGCTCAGAGTCACGCCAATGTGACAGCTGCATGTGTTTGCTGACAGCCTGGTGAGCCAGGGCCTTGGGAAGTCACCCATCTTTGGACTTCAGTGCTCTCACCTATACAAGGTACACTGAAGCTGGGTCCCAGCTCTGCAGCCCAGAGCTGGGGGGTGCCAGTGAGTCCTGTGGGCTGAACCACAGTGGGTTGAGTCCATTCACAAATGCCACAAACAATGATTAAGCACCTGTCATGCACTGGCCCCTGTTCTAGGGGCAGGAAGTAAAGCCCTCAGGAAGCAGACAGACAGCCTCCTGGAAAGACAGTACACCAGAAGCCACCTGAGAGCATAAGGGCTGTGAAGAAATGAAGCACGGTGCTGGGAGGGGGCCTGGCCTGGGGGCCTCAGGAGAAGCTGATGTTTCAGTTGAGCCTCCAAAGGCCAGGGGAGCAGGGGGTGCAGGGAGGGAGCCCCAGACTGTGGATAGAGGAATGCACGTGGGGGCAGGGGCCAGTGGGGAGGCGCTCTGGCCAGAGCACAGGTGCAGCTCAGCCCGGCAGATCAGAGAGGGGCCCGGCGGTGAGAGGAGGGCGTGGGAGTGCAGAGCTTCAAGCAGAGTAACAGGGTCTGGTGGTTGTTTTGAAAAGATCTCTCAGGGGCTCCATCTCAGCCAGGGCCCCCATGCCACCACACATGGCATTTCAGATACCTCCAAATCCCACAGGAGACCCAGTGTGGGTTCAGCCTGTCCACCCCACTCTTCACCATCACCCCTTCAAAATCTACCTCTGTCTCTCCCCCGGTTATTGGTAGTCATCCATTAATGTCCCTCTCCACCTCCCTCCTTACCACTCCAATCCATTCAACATGCAACAGAGCTGGGAAAAGGGAGAGAAAGGAGGAGGGAGAAGGGAGAGAAGAGGGGGAGAAGATGGGGTGGAAGGGGAGAAAGAGGATTCACTTTTATTGCTCATCTTTTTTATTGAGGTACTATACACATATAGAAAAGTATACAATTTTAAGTGTACGGCTCTGGGAATTTTTATGTGTGTAGACTCCCATATATGCCCAGGTTCAGAAGGGCAATGCAACTTGTGATTATATTTTCTTTGTCTGTTGTTTTTATACATTATCTGTCTCCCTGTTAATGATGGAGCTAGCCCTGTGTCCCCACCACGTCCCCATCACCTTGTGGGCCCCGCGCCTGGCTTTCCCCAAGGCAGGCTCATAGGAAATACTATCTCGGCAATGGTAGGAGGAGATACTTGGGGACAGGGCCGTGGCTTCCTGACCTGAGCTGAGCTGTCCAGGGCAGGGCACAGATGGGGGCTGTGCTCTCACATGAGGCAGCTATAGGATCATTTATCACTTCCTTACCCTCAACTAAAAACATTGTTTTTCTTTTTCTGGACTTCAGGAATGGATAGGATCACTTAACATTAAAACGGTGTCAGTTATCCCCAAATCTCTAAATCCAAAGTCATCTAGGTGCATATTGTCATGACTCAATGCTAGGGGACAGCTTCTTAGACATATTCCAAAAGCACAAATTATAAGTTGAAAATATGGGTGAATATATAGACATCACCATTAAGGGCTGATTCTGTGTCATCAAAAGACCCAGAAGAAAGTTAACAGTCAGATGGCTGATGGAGAGGTCACTGTGTACAACTAACGAGAGGCCCATGTCTGTACTACCGTGTATGTCTGTAGAGACCTCTGTCTATACTATCATGTATTTTTGGAGAGACCCATGTCTATATTACTGTGTATGTCTAGAGAGACCTGTGTCTATATGACCGTGTATTTCTAGACAGACCTGTGTCTATACTACTGTGTACATCTAGAGAGACATGTGTCTATACTACCCTGTCTGTCTAGAGAGACCCGTGTCTATACTACCCTGTCCACCTGCCTCGGCCTCCCAGAGTGCTGGGATTACAGGCATGAGCCACCGCGCCCGGTCAATATTTTTTATTCTTAAGTGCTTATGTTTAGATAAGGGTGAGAACAATAATTGCTTCTCGGTAGCATATAAAATGAGAGTCAGGAATGATGGTGATACTAAAAATACCACACCAATTGTTCACATGGGTGACTGAGATAGTGACACTTTTGCTTTCTGATGGTTCAAGATACACACGCTTTATTTCATGCACAAAATTATTTAAAATATTGTGTAAAGTTACCTTTAGGCCATGATATGAGGTATATATGAAACATAAATACATTTTGCATTTAGACTTGGAGTTCAAGCCTGACCAACATGGTGAAACCCTGTCTCTACCAAAAAACACAAAAATTAGCCAAGCATGGTGGTGCACGCCTGTAATTCCAGCTTCTTGGGAGGCTGAGGTGGGAGAATTGCTTGAACCGGGGAGGCAGAGGCTGTAATGAGCAGAGATCATGCCACTGCACTTCGGCCTGGGTGTCACAGAGTAAGACTGTGTCTCAAAAGAAAAGAATTCTGGAGTTTGGTTGCACAACAATGTTTATGTACTTAACGCTACCAAATATAACAATGGTTAAGATGAAAAATATTACATGTATTTTGCCACAATCAAATTTTTAAAATAGTCATTAGATATTATATCCTTAATGATATATAACTTAAGGATAAAAAGAACTGTGCAAAATAAAATAAAAACAATACAAACACTTAAAAAAAAAAGTGCCCCCTGTGAGGCTACAGGACAGAGATACCGGAGTCTTTATCCACCCAGTGAGGGGGTGGGAGATGGCAGTGGCTGGGAAGAGGCACAGCAGTAGGGGTGGGGGAAGTGGTCAGAGTCTAGACATACTGCAAAGGTGAGGCTGACCAGGTGTGAGCAAGAGAGATGGACGTCAAGGAATGCACCATGCCTCAGGACTGAGCACCTATGGGGTGGGGTCAAACTTCAGTAATGAAGTAATGAAGGGAAAAGCTATGGACTAGGAATGGAATTTGCTTATGATTTAGTTAGTGGAGGTTCCAGAGGACCATCTCCTGACAAATGTCTATCAGGCATTGGGAGAGGGAACGTGGAAGCATGAGGGAGGCAAGTGGGATAGGGGCATTGACTTTCATTCTCACAAAATGAAAATTGTGACATTACTAAGAGAAATAAAGAGTAGAAGAATGGTCTTAGAATGCGGAGAATACTGTTTTATAAGGTGACGAGAGAGAGAAGTAGGATAAGAGGTAAAAAGGAATATGTTAAGTAAGAGGAGAGTACTTGACAAAAGTACTCCTGTGAAAGCCCAGAGAAGGAAGGATTTTGTTTCAAGGGGATCAGTTTTGCTTAGTGTCAATGCTGCAATTGTGAAGATATTAGTGAACTGGGAGAATAAATTGTTTCACAGAAGAGGAGGAACCTATAATAATGCTAAAATGAAAAATTAGTCAAATAATTTACACATTACATTGGCTAAACCATTGAGAGTTAAAAACCTTTTCAAAGAGTTATTATATAGGGAAATCTGAAAAGGAAATCATGCTGTGTTCAATTTGTAGAAATATGTTGGTTCATCCAAGCACAAAGGCATTCAGGTTAGTGAAGCATCATTAAAAATAAATTATCAAATTAATTTCCTAATAGCTCAGGCCAAGACATTCAACCAAAAACACTTGACCACATGCTTTTTTGGAGCTCAGAATGTCAGGATAAATGTACACTTCTTATGTTTTCTTGAAAGAAGAAAGATAAATTCTTTAATTCAAACAACAGACTTTTTTTCCTATTAAATCTTTGCTATTATTTTATCATTTACAATAAATGGTTCAGTAAAAATGAAATATTATTTTTTCTATCATGCTGTGGTTTTCTTCTGATGTTCAGGAAGCATTGTGTTGCATACAAGCCATTTAACTTGCCCCTAAGGTCTATTGGCATTAGCTAGAGCTCTTGATTGATAACTGTTTATATGTGACACTAAACCTTCTTGTGTTTTGCTTATTTCTAGCAAATGAAAGCAAGTCCCTCTAGACCTCGAGGCAAAATTTAAATCAGTCTTTTACCTCATGCTGCACTGTCTTGCCTCTTACTGATCTAATATTACTACAGCTAATGTTTTCTCTATCACAGTCAAAGTGATCAGGCAAGTTTAATTGCTTCAAAGTAATGTAATTGAATTTATACTTTTATTGGCCAATTTCCAGTTCTAGCAGTGTCTGGCTAAACCTGATAGTTGAAGCACTTGTGAGATTCATACATAAGTTACTTTTGTCCAAGTGCTTACATGTGATCCTTAAGTTTTGTTTTTTAAAGTATACAATGCTATTATGTTTTGCTATACCACCACCAAATAAAAGATGTAAGAATGGGCATTCTTTAAAGACTCTTTCACTTATCTTTAATTATATTCTATTTTACTTTTTTTCCTTTAAATTTCTTTCAATTGTTAGAAACATTCCATTAAATCATTGAATTACTTTTTGTTGTTGTTTTGTTTATAAAAACAGATGGCTTACTATGGTCAGTAGAATATAATTCAAAGACTGAATTATTAATATGCTACATCTTTTTTATATAGCCATTCAGTTCAATAATAATTTGTCTACAAAATGAATATTTCAGAAATAAGTTTCAATAAAAGTCAATGTGTGTTCAATATAATAAATATAATAATAAATGTAGGAAAGAAAATAGCATTTACCAAAAAGAATACTTATGAAACACAAAATAATAAAGAATTGACCATAGTTTACTACTAACATATAACTTATTTTTAATATTAAAAGTGTTGAATTTTATTTGTATTTTTTCAACTGCTCCCTCTTTTGGCTTACGTGGATTTCCTATTATTACTTTGCTGTGATATTGTTGTTTGCTTTCTATAAGAGAATGCACTTGACTGCCTGGATCTAAATGGAGACTAGACAGAGTTCAGCTTCTAAAAGTTGAAAAGGCAAAGATCTGCAAAGCAGCATGCAAAGGGCTCAACTTTTCTTTCCCAGATATGAACACATATTTCTAGGCAGATATTTGGTAGATGTTTTCTTCTTTTAATTACACTGGGGGAAAGGAAAGTATAAAGTGGCTAAAATATGGCCTTGAGAATTTTGAAATCCTGTGGAGTGGGAGTAATAGATACCAGAAAAATCTTTTTTTAAAGTTACCACAGTTTTCTGTCTTATAAACAGAGCTCTGAAGACACTTTTCATGCTGATAGTTTTTATAATGGACAGAACAAAGCAATGAACTGTTTCCTTAAGCAAATATATTTTTAAAAGTCTATCAGCAGCATGCATTAAAGGGTGAACTCAGCAGGCCTAAGTTGTCCAAACCCTACACATTCCAAAAGCCTTCAGGATTGGGCATTGGCTGAATCTTGAAAGACAACCTCAGAGCTCTTGGAACATTCAGCCTAATAAAAGTATCTTTGTAAACTGTGTGGCACCTTGGACCACACAGTTTAGGTTAACAGTGTGATAGGACAGATGTGTATTTTTGTTTGTTTAGGGTCCTGC
>NW_012101720.1:51176-53954 GCF_000951045.1 Mandrillus leucophaeus
TAGTCATGGTGGAAAGAGCGGTCCCATGAGAGTAAATAAGCCTCAGGGACACAGGTCTTCTTCTTTTAGGGCTGGACTCTGGAGGGTCTAGATGTGCTGGAGCCTTCCTGGGCGCTAGGGAAATACAGCATACCTCTGTTACAGGAAAACAAGTTGGGAACAAGGTAGGGAAAGAACACTTTCTAAGTTAGAAAGACAGCTGTCTAAGCAGTCCTTGAAGATGATCAATATCTTTTAGCTCCAGGAAAAATGTTTCTGTGACACAGTTGTAAAAAATTCTGAGGATTTTTATTGTTGTTGCTGAGATCCTCAAGTGCTTTGTAAAATATATAAAATGTTATAGCTTGTTTTTTTCTGTGATGTGAGAAATTAAAGAACTGAATTGGGTATTTACTTTTTGCCCCTCTAGATCTACTTTGCCATTATTCCTCTCTGTTGTCTACTCCAGGAAGCAGACCTATGAATGGCAGCAATTCTTGCTTGTTGACTTCCATTTGGATACAGCCATGGTGGATATCATGAGAAAATAAAAAATTGAGAATAAATTAATACCAAGATTTGTATAACTCTGGCTGCTTCTGTGCTTGGGTGCAACAGGCTGTCTGCATTTCCCTGCAGAAGGCCAGAGTTCCTTTCAGACGACACTCTCAGCAGAGCTAAATTTCTGTAGCTGTTCCCTTCCCTTGTTCCTTCAGGCTTAGGACTGTGACAGTTTCCACTGTTGTTAGTCCTGGAATGCGCTATTCCTTGTTGGTTTCTTTTAATCCTGACCATGGCTTTGTAAATAGTCACCTATCATCTTTGAGCATGCTGTGTTCTGCCAGGACCCTGAATGGCTCAGTAATGACCCGGTGTAACCTTAGATAGGCTCTGAAAAAAAACGAAATACAATAGAAGAATATTTGTACTATTATTTCTTCCCAGAATGCTTCCCCTGCACCTTTTCACAATCCCATTATTAGCCTAGCAATCCTTCTAGACTCAGCCTGAGCATCTCTTCCTCCAATAATTCTGCTCTTACACTTTTCTGAAACTTCTATCTCACTTTCTAACTCTCTTTACCCACTACCCACTTTGACTTTGACGTTTCTTCTATAGATATGTTATTATACCTGTATTGTAATTATATGCTTATTTTATTTGACTATTTTTAATCATTGTAGTAAGCTCTTGGAATACTTCGCATCCCTTAATTGTTTGAACTTTGGAGAGTTTTCTATTGCTTTTATCAATTGTTTCTTTTGTTAATAAGGGAGACCATTGTCTCACAGATATTTGTAAATATAGTTCAGAAATAAAACAAAGAGGGATCAGACTAGAGCGATAATTATGTGAATGGAAAGATAATACAAAATATATTGCAAATGAAAATATTAAAAATGTGGTAATTTAAAGGAAATATCCAGTAACCTAATGGAATAGAAAGCAAAGATATGGGTAAAATGGTAGTATCATTTTCTTTTCAATCAAATTCAATACTAGCATGATGTCATGCATGATAACAGAGAAAATCTCCTATCCAAATTATAGAGTGTGTTTTTAATTCTTAGTTTAATGAGAAAGATACTAGTCAATAGCATATGAACTGTAGCTAATATATTAATAGATTAAGTTAATAATGTATATTAAGTATATAGTACTGAGGAGCAGTTAAAATACAATGTTAAGACAGGGTTTCTGATTTCCAGGAGTTACAATTTAGTAACATAGTCAATAGAGACATGATGCAAGTAAGTAAATATGTAGGCAGAATACAATAAAAAAGATTGATAAAAACAAGTGCATTAAGATTTTAGAAGAGGGACACCACTATGCACTAAAAATGGTGAAAAAAACCAAAGCAAATAAACTGGGATTTCTGATGACCTTTGAAATAAATTATGGAAAACTGAAAGTGAGGGGAAGCAAACTGTATGTGGAAGAAAAAACATAGTAAATTCTAGAAGCCAACAATGAGTGTCATATGGTTGAAGGACAGGAGTAGTATGGAGAGAGGGTAGAAGGTATGGTTTGTAATAAGAAGTAGCAAAAGAGAATAGTTTAGGTAGGTATGCTGTAACTGAATGCATAGGATCTAGAATACTTGACGAAGCAGTTTGGATTTCACCTGCTGAAGAGAATGTTGGGTGTTGACTGGATGAGTAAAATGCTGAAACTGTTGTCCTAAGAAGATTGATCTGACTATGGTGGGTTAAATAGATTCATATAGAAGGAAGCTGGAAGCCAACTGGTCAGATGGAAAATTGATGAATAATCAATTTGTGACATAGTGAGAACTAAATATGGCTGGTATCAGTGGTCAAAAGATGAGATCAAAGATGTGACAGTCATGAAGGAAGGAAAAGAGAGAGTTTTGTTTTAGGTGAGGCATATTATTTGGATTTACATTCTTTCCTTACAGAAGCATATGTGACCTTCAGGGAGTAACAACTCTGAGCTTTGGTTTTTTCAATTATCTCAATCTCATCTCTGATAGATTGAGATAATTCAATGTAAATGACTATAGTGCCCTGTTTTTATCACTGCTGTGCATTACCTTCTTGGAGAAGTATTTGACACATTGTAGGTTCCCTCTGAATATCATATTTGCTGAATGAATAAATGAATGAATGGATAGTAAATAGTAACTACTCTCACTGTGCTTATTAATAATTATAAATGAAGGAATTTGGTGATTGATTGAGTTATATGACTGGCAAGTAAAAAAATTCTCAAAGTCAAAAAACTTAGTATTTTCAAAATTGTATTCATCTATTTGTGATCTCTGGGAGTGCCCTC
>NW_012101720.1:54989-62985 GCF_000951045.1 Mandrillus leucophaeus
GTTCACTGGTTTTAACATGCATTAACTTAAGAATTTGTACATTGGGCTGCAAATATAAAATAGTTTGAGATATTGGAGGAAGGGAATTTATCTTCCAGCTATATAAACTAGTACCAAACATTTGAGCGTCAACTCTAGTTGTGCTGAAGGGAGTTAAAAGGGACTCATTATGATGGTCAAGTTTTGCCCACTTCAGGGGTAAGTAAGGAAATGCTGTGAGAGGAGTGACAGTGGCTTGGGAAAGATTAGGTCAATGGGGAATGTAGCAAAGAGAGGGTATGTATAAAAACAGAACAGCTCCTGGATATTTTCCCATCTTCTTTCTAGGTTTTGGTTGTTTGGTGTAAGAGCTAAACTTATTGCAGAAGGTAGAGGGACCAGTTCTTAGCTTTCCACCAAGGAGAAATGGAGGCAGCATTGGTCTCTGTGGAATGGCCATGACCAACCCTTAGAGATGAAAAAGAAGAAAGGACACAAAAATTGACAACCTGTAAAGAAGACATGGGAGCAAGTGACAGTGCTTTAGAAATCACCAACACAGCCACCAATGAGGAAGCCGAATTACAGAGATAGCAGGGCACAGAAAGAGGTTCACAGTGGAAGTCTGGGCTGAGAACAGAGATTCGGTGCCTGTGTTTAGTATGGTATTCAGAATACAAAGAACAGGTACTCACTCTATGTACATGTTGTTTTATTCTCCCTACAGCTTATCATTGATACTGAGAAATTATTGTTGTTATTATTATTATTATTATCATCATTATTTTTTTTGAGATAGAGTCTCACTCTGTCACCCAGGCTGGAATGCAGTGGCACAATCTCAGCTCACTGCAACATCCACCTCCTGGGTTTAAGCAATTCTCGTGCCTCAGCCTTCCGAGTAGCTGGGATTACAGACGCCAACCACACGCCTGGTTAATTTTTGTATTTTTCGTAGAGACGGGGTTTCGCCATGTTGGCCGGGCTGGTCTCAAACTCCTGACTTCAGGTGATCCACCCATCTTGGCCTCCCAAAGTGCTGAAATTACAGGCATGAGCCACCGCACCCAGCCAATTGAGAAATGATTATTATATAATACTTTTTCTTCCCGTAGTTGTTTTCCTAATTTGGTGCTGGTGCTGTCTTCTGAATAATATTTTTCTTTCTCACTGTATAAATGTTAATAGCATAATAGGTATTAGACTGCTCAGAAGACTTATTATCCAAGAAATTTCTGGATTGAGATAAGACTGACACCTAAGAGATAATCCTTGTTACTACTATTTTTGAGTTGCCGATGAATTAATTAAACATATTTATGCAATGATCTCCACATATATGAGAAGCATTTCATAAAATCTGTACAGTTGAATTAAAATAAAAGAGAGGGAGAAAATTAATACATTTTATGCTGTCTACAAACACAAACAAGACAATTTTGGGGGACAATCCTGTAAGTGTAAATTCTGGAAAATCTGAGCATTCAGTATTTGTTGAACGCTATCAAAGCCAAATACCAGAAGCAGATCCAGGATAGGATAATTGATACAAGAGGAACTAGAATGATGAGTAAAAACTGAACAGGAAACAAAGGAGAGGAAGAGAAAATGGAGACTATTCTCATCAGTGGCATGCGTGTATTGTCAGGAGTCGCTTCTCAGAGGTCTGATCAGTGTCCTTATAAGGTCCAGGAAAGAGGACCGTGACAGTGGAAGAAGAAAAAGAGGGTTTAAACAATAACTCTGACATATAGTAATTTCTTAATTTGTCTGGAATACATTTGTGATACCCATGTGACAGATAAATAGTGCACGTATTTTCTTTTAAAGAAAATGAAACAAGAAAAATAAGCATGGATTTAGGAAAAGAGGAGAAAGAAAGAAGCCGTTTAAAAGAGGGTTGCACACTAATATCCAGGACTCCGCATGGAGGTGGTTCAATTTCTGTTGACTGTTAATCGACTGCACATACCTGGAGACCAGCAATGCTGAAAATTAAAAGCTTCAGAACTGCTGTGAGGAAGGTGATTCATGGCAATATTTTACTTCCCTCTCCAGGCAAATCTCCATTTATCTCCTGTAGAGTTAGATAGTTTGGGGTTGACTTCTAAGACAGGCTGTCTTTCCCAATAGAGACCTAATCTTTCTGAGAATCTAGTGTACAACTTTTTAAAAAGTCAGTGTTTAATATCTGGAGGTGGGATTAATAGTAGGTATTTGATAATTCCAGAAGGTTTTTAAGCAGATTTTTTTTTCCATATTTGTAGTCTGTGATCCTATCAATTTATTGCCTGACAAAATCTGTAAATTCCAACTAAAAATCTGTGAGGAAAAGAAATGGGATTTGAATCAGAATATTTTCTGTTTCATTAAAAGTATGACCTGAATTTTATGACAGCTATGTAATCAGCACTAGGATTGTGAAATAAATTTAAAATTAGATGTTGAAGAGTCATATGTGTTTAATCTGTATATATTTAAAAACAACTGTTTTGTAATCCCAGCACTTTGGGAGGCCGAGGTGGGTGGATCACCTGATGTCAGGAGGTCGAGACCAGTCTGGCCAACATGGTGAAACGTCTCTACCAAAAATACAAAAATTAGCTGGGCATGGTGGCGGGTGCCTGTAATCGCAGCTACGCTGGAGGCTGAAGCAGGAGAATTGTTTGAACCCGGGAGGTGGAGGTTGCAGTGAGCCGAGATTGCACCACTGCACTCCAGTCTGGGTGACAGACCGAGACTCCATCTCAAAAAACAAACAAACAAACAAACAAACAATTTGTTGTCATAGTTCTGTGGTTTGTTACTGGTATTTGCTAGGCAATGGGCTCTGGAGACACCTGGTATCTAGTCCTGGTTTCACCTTTTGTAGCCACATACAAAAAGAAATTAGTTTACTCATCTGTAAAGTGAGGTAATAGTACCCACTAATAAGGTTATTTTGAGGATTAATGTAAAGATTTCTTCACAGGGGTAGGTGCTGAATAAACATCTACTACTAGCTATCTGATTACCTACTTATTGTCTCTATTTCTATCTATTTAAATGTGTATATAATATTTGGTACAATTTAGAAAATATTCCCATTTGCAATATTATTTTTTCCAGAAGATGTTATTTGAAAATTCAAGCGCCAAAGCAAAGGATAACTAACATTCTAAGTATCTAGTCTATGTTATAGATAGCGCTACTTATAAAAATTATATTCTTTCATTTAACTCTCAAAACAGTGCTTGATCCCTTCCCTTTTTATGTCCTTGATATCAAGATGGGTCACAATTTGCTCCACTGGTCACTATCACCTCCATGAAAATTCAGCCTTGGTTCATATATATATATGCACAATATTTATATATAATTGTATATATACACATATATGGTGTACAACATGATTTTTTGAAAAATTGTGTATGTATATATATACGTGGTATACAGTGTGATTTCTTTATATATGTGTACATTGTGGAATGATTAAATTAACATATCTATCACCCGACATATTTTTGTGTGTGTGATGAGAACACGTAAAATCTACTCTCAGCAATTTTCAAGAATATATATATTTTCTTTTTTTGATTGGCACCATACCATGCCAAGATTGTTTTAAGAATATATCATTATTACCTATAGTTATCATGTTGTACAATAGATCTCCAAGACTGTTTACTGAAATTTTGTACCCTTTGTCCAACATTCTCTGTCTCTCTGGCTACCGCAGCCCCTGGCAAGCACCATTCTACTGTATGCCTCTCTGTCAATGTTTTCAGATTCTACACATAAGTGAAATCATATAGTTTTTTTTTCTATACCTGGCCAGACTTAGCATAAACATCCTTAGGTTCATCCACATTGTGGCAACTGTTCTTTTTACATCTGCTTACATGGAATATTCTGATCTGGAAATACAGCCTCAATAATTACTGCTGATTATTGCATAGTTGTGGAATTAGTGCTTCCTTTGCAGGAGATACAGGCTTCATCAATTTGGACTAATTGGTGTTCCTTGAATAGATTATCCTAGACATCTACTCCAATAATAACAATGCTTGATCTTTGCAGATAACATGTAAAAAAAAGTCTTTAAAAAAAAACCCTAGTCTTTTGAAGTAGATATATTTCACATACTCCATATTTACATATTTACACTACTCAGTTATACTATTGAAACATTAGATGACGAGAGATTAAGTAATTTACCAAAAAAAGAAGGTTGGTAAAGCCTGACATTGGAATTTGAATTCACTTTTTTTGGAGTGTCCAGCCTGTGATTTTTCTATTCCATCATCTAGCATCTCCTATACAGAATCAAAAATGATTCTGTTTATATAGAATAAAAACATTTAATATAAGAACTAGAAGGTCAACATAAATGTATTATTGTTATCACAGTTACTCCTACTGAGTCGCTAATATGATAAAACACCTTTTGCTTTTATGGAGAAAATAGGTGATAACATTAATATAAACAAAATGATACATTAATAATATAGTGGAAAGTTCTGTGCATTTTTCCACTTTCTTTTTGAAATGCAATGAATAGAAATTGAATTAAACAAAAATGGTGCAAAATCATTGTTACATAACTGTACGCATTAAAGCTTGAAAACATTTGGACTCACTTTAAATACAAAACCGTTCATATGGTTTGGGATTAAGGGGCTCAGAAAGCAATATCCTTGGGTTATCTATAGGCAGTGTACTCAAAGCTGTTCAGATAACAGTAATTCTTCATTTGGACCAAGCACAGAAACAAGATTTAAATGTGGATCCAACATAGTGGATCTTTTTAAGAGGATTTCAGATGTTAAATTCTGAAGAACCGTAATTCAGTTATTCTTATGAAATTATGCCATTCATTGTCTTTTTTGGAGCTTGGCTCACTTCTGTGTACAGCCACTAACAGATGCTATTATAAACACCCACAGGAAAACCCGAAAATGTGCTGAATTTTGTATATATGAAAGCTTAAGCTTTAAACATGTTATACTTTTAAAAAGTACTTACGACGTGTGGTGGAATTAAGATCCGTAGCCCAAGGGCACTATAGAAGTTGCTAAGGAAACACTGTGGGATATAGTATAACATTCCTAAGAGCAGCTTTTAAAATAAAGACAGCATAGAAAATGCAGAGTAGAAAATGGACAAAATCAAGATTTTCTTTAGGTCAATTCATAGGCTTATTTTCAGCTCTGAAAATTAATTATGGAAACTTGGCTGTAAGAAAAAGATTATTCTGACTGTGAATGTTAAAAATCCAAAGAAAGGCTGTGTATAAACTAAGGGACATCTACCAAAGCATGAATAGTTGAGACAATTAATGCTGGTAACGGTGTTGTGGGATTTAGACTTTACCTCAGAGCTTTATTTCAACGTTTCCCTCAATATCCAAATACAGTACATATGGCTTGAATTTTTCCATTTCATCTCTTTCTCTTTCTCTTTAAATTGAAGACATTTTTTACAGCTATGACTTCGGTGTGGTATTCAGACACCTAGGGCCTGAAACCTAAGCATTTTTTTTAATTGTGGATATTTATTTTTTCAATAGTGGGATTTAAAAAAATTATTTGATAAAAATCTTCAAATGATTTAAAAACACCTACCAGTTTTTTAAAAGTGTGCTTGTAATATATCAAGTGCCAAAGTCACAATAATTTTATATATTATTATATAATGTATAGACACTTTAATTTAAGCAAGCATTACAATGAAGAACTGAGAACTGAGAAATTAACTACTCTGCTTTTATGTGTTCGTCATAGCACCATGCCACCTGAGTTATGTATCACTTTTTACACAGCACCTAATGCAAAACCATAAACAAATAAGAGAATCAAACAATAGCACATAGTGCCAACCATAAATAAATGTTGTGTATTGAAGGTGATGCTTTCTTGAGCTTAGTCACCTAGATGAACTTGTGATTAATATTTGGATGCAGAAGTTAAACGAAATATTGCAAACATTCTTTTTAACTTTAAGCAGATACTTAATGAAGTAAACATAGATACGTAATTTGGTTTTTATCTGAGCTTGCTGCTTATTTAGAGAAATTGTGAGAAGGCTAAGAAAGAAAAATAAATATCCTAGGCTTAAAAGTTGTTATGATAACACCACAATTTGTAAAATACACATTTCTCTTATTTTTAAAATTAAATGTGGAGCAGAAGCTATTGAAGTGTCCCTTCTTTAGTATTTTGACTTTTAAAGGGACATTTGTTGTTTTAAAAATAAGTTACTTTCATTAAAATTATTTTTATTTATATTCCTTCTTTGTAAAGGTAACTTATAATATTTACATATCAATTTTGTAACCAGATGTGTAGAATTTATTTAGACTGGTGTATTTGTTTCACTGATTTCAGAGTTTATCACTTTTTAAAAATATCCTGAATTTTCTATCCTTGAGAGTTTAATTTTACTTCATATTTTTTCTCTGAAGTTGATATATCTTCAAGTATTTTAAAAATATTTTTACAGTTTTGTTCTTGTTATTGTTTTACACTTGATATAACTTCAAATAGTCTGAAATATGCAGATCATAAACTTTGTTCCTTTATTTTTAAACTTGAAGTTTTGAGCTTATTGTAGATTCACAACACTTGTAAAAAATGCTACAGAATGATCCCCTGTACAATTTCTCCTGTTTCCTCCAAAGATGACATCTTCTAAAACTATAGATTGTAATTACAACAAGGATACTGACATTGATACAGACAAAGTAAACAATATTTCCATCACTGCAAGGATCCCTCATGCTGCCCTTTTACAGTCACACCAACTCTCTTTAATCTGGCAACCACGAATATGTTCTCCATTTCTATCATTTTGTCATTTCAAGAAGGTTATAGAAATGGAATCATAGAGTATGTATCCTTCTAATAGGTATAATTATTATGTTATAATGTAAGAATAATTATTATAGCATAATTCTCTGGAGATTCATCAGGAATAGTGGGTGTATCGATGGAATTTTCCTTTTATTGCTGAGACATTTTTCATAGTATAATACACCACAGTTTAATCATTAACTTGTTGAAGGACATTTGGATTCTTTTCAGTTTGGGCTATTATGAATAAAGCTGCTTTAAACATTCCTGTATAGGTTTTTGTCTGAACATAAGATTGTATGTCTCTGGTATGAATGCCCAAAAGTGCAACCATTGGCTCATGTGGTAATTACATACTTAGTTTTATAAGAAACTGCCAGACTGTTTCACAGAGAGGTTGTACCATTTTACATTCCCATCAGGAATATATGTGAGATCCAGTTTCTCTGCATCCTCACCAGCATTTGGTGTTGTTACTATTTTTCTTCTTAGCCATACTGATAGGTGAATACTGATATCTCACTGTAGTTTTAATCTGCACTTACCTAAAGACTGATGACATCGTCTTTCCCCCCGCCCCCTACTGCTTATTTGCCATCAGTGTAACCTCTTCGTTGAATTATCTGTTCATGTCTTTTGCCCATTGTCGAACTAGATTGTGTATCTTATTACTATTGAGTTTTGATAGTTCTTTATGTATTCTAGATACCGGCTATTTGTCAGATATATGGTCTGCAAATATTTTCTCCAAGTCTATAGCTTGTATTTTTATACAATTCACATAAACTTTAACAGAAAAAAAAATCATTTTGATGATATATATTTTTACTAATTTTTCCTTTTATTGTGCTTTTGCTGTCAAGTCTAAAAATTCCTTGTCTAGCCCTAGATTTTAAAGATTTTTCTTATATATGAAAAAATTTTTATAATTTTAAAATTCACATTTATGCCCATCATTCCTTTTGAGTTTAGGTCAAGGTTCATTAATTGCCTGTAGATTAACCCAACATCATTTATTTAAAAAGCTCTCCTTACTCTATTGTGTTGGTTTTTCACATTTCAATAATCAGGCATGTTTGTGTGGGCCTATTTTTTGGTACTCTATTCTGATCCATTGATCTGTTTCTCCACCAATACCACATGCCTTGATGACTGTAGATACATAGGAAGACTTAGTACCATGTACA
>NW_012101720.1:65230-65530 GCF_000951045.1 Mandrillus leucophaeus
CTGATAATGCAATGTCTATTCTAATAGACTACATTGATTTTTCTGTTTAGAGTGGAACTTTTAGATGACTATAAAGTTCGAAGCTCAAGAAACTCAGAATATGGCTTGTTGGTAACTGAAAACACTTCTGTTTTCTGAATTTGTCTCTGAGAGGTTTTTCTTGAATCTTGTTACTCTTATTTTTCTTCCTTTTTCATACCTTTTTGGTATATGGAATTTAAATCCATGGTTAAAATGACTAAATAGATTGTTATTCTTATCTAATATACACATGTTAGGTTGCAGTTAGGATTACATCAT
>NW_012101720.1:65580-66690 GCF_000951045.1 Mandrillus leucophaeus
CTCTCACTTTATTTTGTCAATTTGACAAAAATCATTACAGGTATTTTAGTAAGAATTACAACGAAGACTGATTTGGGAAAATTGACATCTTGACTATATTGTCTTCCAATTTATGTACGTCTCTCCACTTATTTAGGTCTTCTTTGATTTTTTCATCAGTATTTTAAAATTATCAGCATATAGATTTATAACTGTCTTATCAGGTTTATTCCCAAGTATTTCACTGTCATTGGGGACATCCCTCATGTTAAACATGTTAGCATGTTAAACATGTGAAAATGTCATGTACAAAAAGAATAATTTATGAGTTGACCTACAGGAAATGAAATATATCAAACTACTAAAGGTAGTTTGTTTGTTTATTTATTTTTGAGACAGAGTCTTGCTCTGTCACCCAGGCTAGATGATCTGCCTGCCTCAGCCTCCCACAGTGCTGAGATTATAGGCGTGAGTCACCACACCCAGCCAAGAAGTGTCAGTTTATCAAGTTCAAAAGTATGGGCTTTGTGTTAAAGGCACCGTCAGCAAAATGCACAATGTAGGAAATTCCAGAGGACAGATAGTGCTGTCTCTTCCACAAATTGTGAGGAAGGAAAATGAGGAGGAGGAGCGTGTTACAAGCTTGAGATGTATTAACCAAATGAATTGTGTGGATCTTATTTGACTCTGATTTGGAGAAAACAACTGAGACAGTCCAGGAAATTTAACCAGTAACTGGATATTTAACATTAAGGAATTATTGTTTTTTAAATTATGAAATGTATCTGTACATATTTTTAAAGACCTTACATTTTAGAAACACATACTGAAATATTTAGAGGTAATGATGTGATGTTGGGAATTGGCTTAAAAATAATTCATAGGGGTGGGGAGATAGATGTTATAGATGAGGTGGGATTCGCCAAAAGTTGATAGTTGAAATTAGTTGATGGTTATGTGGGAGTTTATTATCTTTTAGCTTGTATTTGTAAATTCTCATTTAAACAGAGTCTGAGATAAATAAAAGAGCATGAGGGAAGATGAGGATTACTTATATTGTTTTATGATTAACATGGATTGCCAGGTTCTGTGTGACCTGGCCCTGCCTACCTGTATCCATTGTCAAGTTGA
>NW_012101720.1:67346-68870 GCF_000951045.1 Mandrillus leucophaeus
GACTTTAATATCCAAGAAAAAGAGTATTTATCAAAGTTGTTGTGAACTAAAATGTTTTAAGTAATTTTCTTTTCCTTTTGTATTTTCAAACAAAGGAGCCGCGTGGTTCCTTAAACATTAGAATGCCAGGATGAAAAAGGTTTGAGGGGAGTTTATTGAGGAAAAGTAGTACGATTGACTGGTGTTGGGAAGAGCAGCTAAGGAGGCTGTCGGCGTTGCCCAGTGATGATAGATGGGGACCTGGTGTGGTGATAGCTTTAGGAATGAAAGGAATCTATAAAACCAAAAGATTTTGCAAGATAGAAAGGTGGTAAGCCTTGAAGAGTAAGGAAAGGTGGGAATAAAATACGAGGGTTAACTAGTTTTGTCTCTTTGTGGGTAGGGGGCATTTTTCTTGTTCAAGAATGATCCCCTAGGTTCTTACTGATCTCTTGAGATCATTTCCTGGATTTGCTGGGTATAGTGGTGCGCGCCTGTAGTCCCAGCTACTCAGGAGGCTGAGGCATGCGAATCGCTTGAACCCAGGAGGCAGAGGTTGTAATAAGCTGAGACTGCGCCACTGCACTCTAGCCTGGGTGACAGTGAGACCCATGTCAAAAAAACAAAAATAAATTAAAAATAAATATGTTTTTCATAGAAAAGGGGTTTCACTAGGTTGCCCAGGCTGGTCTCGAACTATTGGCCTCAAGCTATCCTCCCACTTGGCCTCCCAAAGTGCTGGGATTACAGGCGTGAGCCACCAGGCCCAACCTAAATTTCTATGTTAATAGCCATATGTGGCTAGTGGCTACTGTATCAGACCTCACAGTTCTGTGCAGATAGCACACAGCACACAGTGCATACTATACATGCCCTACTACATCTTGCTTTGCTCCCTTAACAGCGCCTATGTGTCTTGGAGATAGATTGTCCCAGTCTGCCTCATTTTTAAAAACTGCTGCATAGTATCCTCTTGTAATCCACAAAGGCAATCCCAGACCCAGCCTGGAGAGCCATGGGTCATCACTTTTTACAACAAGCTCTAAAATCTTCCACATATACCATAACCAAGGCACATCAAAACAACCCTAGGTTACTGACGCCTCCACTGAAGTCCCCAGGTCACCTCTGCTCCCTCCCCGCCCTCTCTGCAGTACCGCAGAGTGAACATAAAAGGGTTTAATATAGGCTTCGCTGGGCGCAGGGACTCCCGCCTGTAATCCCAGTACTTTGGGAGACCAAAGTGGGAGGATCACTTAAGGCCAGGAATTCAAACCCAGCCTGGGCAACAAAGTAATCCCGTCTCTACAAAACAAAAAAATGAATAAAAGAGGTTCCTTTTTCTGCGAGATTGGTGTAGGGGAGCGGGCGTGTGAGTTAGAAGGGAAGCATCGAGGATCAGCCATTTAAAGCAGCATCCAAGGATGTTCAAGGCTAGAGACCCACAGGTATATTTTCAGAAACTGAATTTCCTGTCGGTGCTCAGTGGCTCATGCCTGTAATCCCAGCACTTTGGGAGGCCAAGGTGAGCGTGGAACACTTGAG
>NW_012101721.1:0-25242 GCF_000951045.1 Mandrillus leucophaeus
AAAAGCTATTCCTGAAGCTAGGATATGGGGAGCTTCAGAAATGATATCTTTCCTATGCAAGTGAGGACAAAAGGCATCACTCTTCCAACTCTGGAGATCCCTCCCCTTCCTCAGGGTATGGCCCTCCACTTCATTTTTGGGGCATAACATCTTTATAGGACAAGAGTAAAGTCCCAATACTAACAGAAGAATGCTTAGGACTGTAACAAGTTTTTGAGAATGCATTGGTAAGGGCCACAAAATCTGACATTCCTCGTTCCTCCTTGTGGTCTAGGAAGAAAACTAGTGTTTCTGCTGCTGCATTGGTGAGTGCAACTATTCTGATCAGCAGGGTCCAGGGACTGTTGCATGTTCTTGGACAGGGAGAGAAACAAACAAACCAAAACTGCAGGCAGTTTTGTCTTTCAGACGGGAAACACTCAGGCATCAATAGGCCCACCCTTGAAATGCATCCTAAGCCATTGGGACCAATTTGACCTGCAAACCCTGAAAAAGAGGTGGCTCATTTTTTTCCTGTACTACAGCCTGGTCCCAATATTATCTATCTGATGGGGAAAAATGACCACCTGAGGGACATATAAATTACAATACTATCCTGCAGTTTGAACTTTTCTGTAAGAGGGAAGGCACATAGAGTGAAATACCTTACACCCAAGCTTTCTTTTCATTGAAGGAGAATATACAACTATGCAAAGCTTGCAATTTACATCCCACAGGAAGACCTCTCAGCTTACCCCCATATTCTAACCTCCCTATAGCTTCCTTCCTGTTGATGATAAGCCTCCTCTAATCTCCCCTTCACAGAAGAAAATAAGCAAAGAAATGTCCAAAGGACCATAACCCCCCCCACCCCCGGGCTATTGGTTATGTCCCCTTCAAGCTGTATGGGGAGGGGAATTTGGCCTAACCCGGATACATGTCCCCGTCTCCTGCTCTGATTTAAAGCAGATCAAGGCAGACCTGGGGAGGTTTTCAGATGATCCTGATAGGTACATAGATGTCCTACAGGGTCTAGGGCAAACCTTCGATCTCACTTGGAGAGATGTCATACTATTGTTAGATCAAACCCTGGCCTTTAATGAAAAGAATGTGGCTTTAGCTGCAGCCCGAGAGTTTGGAGATATCTTAGTCAAGTAAATGATAGAATGAAAGTCGAAGAAAGAGACAAATTCCTACCAGTCAGCAAGCCATGCCCAGTATGGATCCCCACTGGGACCTTGACTCAGATCATGGGGACTGGAGTTGTAAACATCCATTGACCTGTGTTCTAGAAGGACTAAGGAGAATTAGGAAAAAGTCCATGAATTATTCAATGATGTCCACCATAACACAGGGAAAGGAAGAAAATCCTTCTGCCTTCCTTGAGCAGCTATGGGAGGCCTTAAGAAAATATACTCCCCTGTCACCTGACTCACTCGAGGGTCAATTGATCCTAAAAGATAAGTTTATTACCCAATCAGCTGCAGATATCAGGAGAAAGCTCCAAAAGGGAGCCCTGGGCCCTGAACAAAATCTGGAGGCATTATTAAACCTGGCAACCTCAGTGTTCTATAATAGGGACCAAGAGGAACAGGCCTAAAAGGAAAAGCGAGATCAGAGAAAGGCTGTGGCCTTAGTCATGGCCCTCAAACAAACCTTGGTGGTTCACAGAGGACAGAAAATGGAGCAGGCCAATCACCCTGTAGGGCTTGTTATCAGTGTGGTTTACAAGGACACTTTAAAAAAGATTGTCCAATGAGAAACTGCCCCCACGTCCATGTCCACTGTGCCGAGGCAATCACTGGAAGGCGCACTGCCCCAGACTGCAGTGGTTCTCTAGGCCAGAAGCCCCCAACCAGATGATCCAACAACAGGACTGAGAGTGTGTAGGGCAAGTGCCAGCTCATGTCATCACCCTCACTGAGCCCCGGGTATGTTTAACCATTGAGGGCCAGGAAACTGACTTCCTCCTGGACACTGGCGCGGCCTTCTCAGTATTAATCTCCTGTCCCGGACGACTGTCGTCAAGGTTCGTTACCATCCGAGGAATCCTGGGACAGCCTGTAACCAGGTATTTCTCCCACCTCCTCAGTTGTAATTGAGAGACTTTGCTCTTTTCACACGCCTTTCTTGTTATGCCTGAAAGTCCCATACCCTTATTAGGGAGGGATATATTAGCCAAAGCTGGAGCTATTATCTACATGAATATGGGGAACAAGTTACCCATTTGTTGTCCCCTACTTGAGGAGGGAATCAACCCTGAAGTCTGGGCATTGGAAGGACAATTTGGAAGGGTAAAAAATGCCCACCCAGTCCAAATCAGGCTAAAAGATCCCACCACTTTTCCTTATCAAAGGCAATATCCCTCAAGGTCTGAAGTTCATAAAAGATTACAGGGTATTGTTAAACATTTAAAAGCTCAAGGCTTAGTAAGTAAATGCAGCAGTCCTTGCATCACCCCAGTTCCAGGAGTACAAAAACCAAATGGTCAGTGGAGACTAGTGCAAGATCTTAGACTCATCAATGAGGCAGTAATTCCTCTATATCCAGTTGTACCCAACCCCTATACCCTGCGCTCTCAAATACCAGAGGAAGCAGAATGGTTCACTGTTTTGGACCTCAAGGATGCCTTCTTCTGTATTCCCCTGCACTCTGACTCCCAGTTTCTCTTTGCCTTTGAGGATCCCACAGACCACATGTCCCAACTTACGTGGACGGTCTGGCCTTAAGGGTTTAGGGATAGCCCTCATCGGTTTGGTCAGGCACTGGCCCAAGATCTAGGCCACTTCTCAAGTCCAGGCACTCTGGTCCTTCAGTATGTGGATGATTTACTTTTGGCTACCAGTTCAGAAGCCTCATGCCAGCAGGCTACTCTAGATCTCTTGAATTTTCTAGCTAATCAAGGGTACAAGGCCCAGCTTTGCCTACAGCAGGTCAAATATCTATGCCTAATCTTAGCCAGAGGGACCAGGGCCTTCAGCAAGGAATAAATACAGCCTATACTTATCCTCACCCTAGACATTAAAACAGTTGCAGGGGTTCCTTGGAATCACCAGCTTTTGACAACTATGAATCCCCAGATACAGTGAGATAGCCAGGCCTCTCTATACTCTAATCAAGGAGACCCACAGGGCAAATACTTATCTAGTAGAATGGGAACCAGGGGCAGAAACAGCCTTCAAAACCTTAAAGCAGGCACTAGTACAAGCTCCAGCTTTAAGCCTTCCCACAGGCCAAAACTTCTCTGTATACATCACAGAGAGAGCAGGGATAGCTCTTGGAGTCCTTACTCACACTCGTGGAACAACCCCACAACCAGTGGCATACCTAAGTAAAGAAACTGATGTAGTAGCAAAAGGCTGTCCTCACTGTTTAAAGTTAGTTGCGGCAGTGGCTGTCTTACTGTCAGAGGCTATCAAAATAATACAAGGAAAGGATCTCACTCTCTGGACTACTCATTGATGCAAATGGCATACTAAGTGCCAAAGGAAGTTTATGGCTATCAGACAACTGCCTACTTAGATACCAGGCACTACTCCTTGAGGGACCAGTGCTTCAAATACGTACGTGTGTAGCCCTCAATACTGCCACTTTTCTCCCAGAGGATGGGGAACCAATCAAGCATGACTGCGAACAAATTATAGTCCAGACTTATGCCACCCGAGATGATCTCTTAGAAGTCCCCTTAGCTAATCCTGACATTAACCTATATACAGATGGAAGTTCATTTGTGGAAAATGGGATACGAAAGGCAGGTTATGCCATCGTTGGTGATGTAACTTGAAAGTAAGCCTCTTACCCCAGGGACTAGCGCCCAGTTAGCAGAACTAGTGGCACTTACCTGAGCCTTAGAAATGGGAAAAGGAACAATAATAAATGTGTATACAGATAGCAAGTTGCTTATCTAATCCTACATACCCATGCTGCAGTATGGAAAGAAAAGGAGTTCCTAACCTCTGGGGGAACACCCATTAAATACCACAAGGAAATTATGGACTTACTGCACGCAGTGCAAAAACCCAAGGAGGTGGCAGACACACTGCCAAAGCCATCAGAAAGGTGAAGGGAAAAAAGCAGAAGGAAACTGTTGGGCAGATGTTGAGGCCAAAGTTGCTGCCAGGCAGAACCTCCCATTAGAAGTACCTATGGAAGGACCCTTGGTATGGAACAACCCCCTCCAAGAGATTAAGCCCCAGTATTCCCCGACTGAAACAGAATGGGGACTTTCATGGGGGCATAGTTTTCTCCCCTCGGGTGGTTAATGACAGAAGAAGGAAAGGTACTTATACCCGAAGCCAGTCAGTGGAAAGTACTTAAAACCAATCCTTCCCTGGCAAATGACTGTAGGCTTTTTATCTCTCTATCAACCTCTGCTTACGCTGCCACTCCCATTCCTGGAAATACCTGGGTCTTTACCAACTTAACCTACCACCCTCATTATGAAAGAAAAGAACCTTTCCGACTTCTAAATATGCAATCATTAGCCGACTTCCCCGTCTCTGACAGGACCAAGAATACTCTAACAGGACGTGCAATCCAACTTTTATGTCCTTACATTTGCAATCTCACCTATTGCACAAGCAATGAAAAGCCCATACATGGCCCTGTAACTACGAATACCGTCTTAACTTTCCAAGCCCCTTTATGCATCCAACGCAACCTGTTATCAGGTCTGCCCCTGGGGCACCTACTACCGCGTCAGTGTAATTACACCCTACAACTTCAAGCCCCAACTGATCACAGAAATAACTCCATTTAGATGGCTTGTCTGCTTCTCAGGGCCCCCCAAAATCATCACCTCCTGCCTGCTTAACAAACAGTCCAGATTTTGTAATGGCAAACATACTCCCTGTGTGACCATTCACCCCTGGACCCCCTGCAGCAGCGCCCCCACCACTAGTGAATGCCTTCTCATCTCCTCTTTCAATCACTCTCGAATGGTTCCTAGTAGATAGAAAACTGTTTTTTCTTCAATGGGAAAATAGAACACAGGGAGCCACTCAGTTTGCTCCCAACACCCCTTTCCAGCCACTCACCAGAGCTACCTTGGCAAGTACTCTAGAAGTATGGGAAATGAAAACAACAAACTCACACACCTTTCTAACATACATAACCAGTTCTGTCTACCCAGCCAAGGTGTATTCTTCTTATGTGGAATGTCAACCTACAACTGCCTCCCCACTAACTGGACGGGCGCCTGCACCTTAGTCTTTCTAAGTCCCAACATTAACATTGCCCCAGGAAATCAGACCCTATCAGTATCCCTCAAAGCTCAAGTCCATCAGCACAGAGCCATACAACTAATACCCCTACTTATCGGGTTAGGAATGGCTACTGCTACAGGAACTGGAATAGCCAGTTTATCTACTTCATTATCCTGCTACCCACACTCTCAGAGGATTTCTCAGACAGTTTGCAAGAGATAACAGAATCTATCCTTACTCTACAATCCCAAGTAGACTCTTTGGCAGCAGTGACTCTCCAAAACCGCCAAGGCCTAGACTTCCTCCCTGCTGAGAAAGGAGGACTCTGCACCTTCTTAGGGGAAGAGTGTTGTTTTTACATTGACTTGTCAGGGATAGTATGAGATGCTGCCTGGCATTTACGGGAAAAGGCTTCTGAAATCAGACAACGCCTTTCAAACTCTTATACCAATCTCTGGAGTTGGGCAACATGGCTTCTCCCCTTTCTAAGTCCCGTGGCAGCCATCTTGCTATTACTCACATTCAGGCCCTGTATTTTTAACCTCCTTATCAAACTTGTTTCTTCTAGGATCAAGGCCATCAAGCTACTGATGATCTTACAAATGGAACCCCAAAAGGGCTCAACTAAAAATGTCTACCAAGGACACCTGGACTGACCCACTTGCCCTTTCACTGGCCTAAAGAATTCCCCTCTGGAGGTCACTACAACTGCAGGGCCCCTTCTTCACCCCTATCCAGCAGGAAGTGGCTAGAGTGGTCATCGCCCAATTCCCCACAGCAGTTGGGGTGTCCTGTTTAGAGGGGAGATTGAGAGGTGAAGCCAGCTGGGCTTCTGGGTCAGTTGGGGATTTGGAGAACTTTTGTGTCTAGCTGGAGGATTGTAAATGCACCAATCAGTGCTCTGTGTCTAGCTAAAGGTTTGTAAATGCACCAATCAGCACTCTGTAAAAACGGACCAATCAGCACTCTGTGTCTAGCTAAAGGTTTGTAAATGCACCAATCAGCACTCTGTAAAAATGAACCAATCAGCACTCTGTAAAATGGACCCAATTGGCACTCTGTAAAATGTACCAATCAGCAGGACGTGGGTGGACCCAAATATGGGAATAAAAGCTGGCCACCAGCACCAGCAGCCGCAACCCACTCTGGTCCCCTTCCAAGCTGTGGAAGCTTTGTTCTTTTGCTCTTCACGATAAATCTTGCTGCTGCTCACTCTTTGAGTCTGCACTACCTTTATGAGCTGTAACACTCACTGTGAAGGTCTGCAGCTTCACTCCTGAAGTCAGTGAGACCGTGAACCCACCAAGAGGAAGAAACAAATCCGGAGGCGCCACCTTTAAGAGCTGTAACACTCACTGCAAAGGTCTACGGCTTCACTTCTGAAGTCAGCGAGACCACAAACCCACCAGAAGGAAGATACTCCAGACACATCTGAACATCAGAAGGAACTCCAGACACACCATCTTTAAGAACTGTTAACACTCACCATGAGGATCCATGGCTTCATTCTTGAAGTCAGCAAGACCAAGAACCCACCAGAAGGAACCAATTCCGGACACAGTATTAGGGCCGGGAAGAGGAGGTGATATGGCAGGTGACATATTCTCCTCCTTCCTCTTTTTAGGCTCTTCTGTGTGTAACTGAGTCAGGGTTGCTCTAATTAAAGCCCATAACGTTAAAGCTGTTGCTGGGACCTGCTGCGTTTGCACATGATGTTGTTTAAGATTTCTCCCCATTTGTTCCCAGAGTTCTATGTCTAGCATTTCTTCCTCTGGAAACCATGGGCTTCGGATCACAACAGTTTGCATTACAACAGTTTGTCTAGCATGGGTGATTAGGTCCCTTAATTGAGCCTGTGAAACTGATGCTCTGCTAGCCTTAAGCAATTGTTTTAACACTTCTATATACTGTTTCTGTTGAGCTGATAACTGTTGTCCCATGATAAAACTCCACTTGAACAAACTTCCCCCAGAACTTGGTAATCTCAAGTAGGCACCAATGACTTACTGATTACTCACTGACCTGACCGCGTGGTTCCGTTTTTCCCCTTCGTTTTCCTGGGGGGTCCGTCACGTTTCCTGCACACTTCCTTCACAGCTTTCCTCATGAGGGTGGTCCTCACACTTTCTTTGCAGCTTGCCTCACAAGGGGCTCCAACTGTGGGGAGTCTGTTTCTGCAGACTCCCTGACTGGTGTCACACTTCCTCACAAGAGGGCACCAGTTGAGGTATTGCTTCTCCCAAGAGGGCACCAGTTGAGGTAGCGCTCCTCACATGGGGCACCAGTTGTGGTATTGTGCCTCATACCAATTGAGGTATTGCTCCTCACAAGAGGGCATTAGCTGCAGGGGTCTGCCCGCAGACCCTGACCCAAAAGACGGATGAATAAAACGTACTCTCACACACACATACTCTGTTTTGCCAGTCCTGCTGAGCGTCCGACCGCCTGCACACCAAGAGAGGCTTGTCGCTGCAGCTGAACCTGAGCAGCTCACACTGTGAGCAGCTCGCACTCAAGGCATTTATTGAGTATGGAATTAACAACAAACGCTTTGAGTAAACACACTTGAGGGTAATTAACATGGTTAAGAACATAGTTCCATGAATGATTAAAGTTCAGGTACCGACCGGTCTAAAGTAAATAACCATTAGGGGGCAATATCCCTGGTCGACCTCCCCCGTGAGAGGACCATCTGGGTAAAAGGTTGGTTAATGGAGGTAGAGTAAACAGACTTAACTGGGGAAGCCTCTATTGCCCCTAGTATTTACCCTATGACCTAATGCTCTAAGGTAAGAACCGGCTGCCTTCAGCCTGTTCAATTATTACAAGCTATGTAACCTTTTGGCCTTCCAAAAGGTTTGTGACTATTTCCTATAACTTTCCCTAATATTTCCCTTTAATATTTCTGCCACTGTCTTGAGTGAATCCCAGAATAGTTAAAACCAGGGACTATGAGGGATCACCTGATTTTTGGCTCTTATGAACATGCTTTTCCTGCGTAGATGGTTGTTAAACTGGTGTTCTTGCATGGGGGACAATCAGTGGAGCCTTCCATTATATTTCACCATCTTGCTGTGCCTCCCCTGGATTAGTTCTGTTTTTTGTTTGTTTCTTTTCTGAGACAGAGTCTCGCTCTTGTTGCCCAGGCTGAAGTGCAGTGGCACAATCTAGACTCATTGCAACCTCCACTTCTTGGGTTCAAGCGACTCTCCTGCCTTAGCCTCCCAAATAGCTGTGTCTACAGGCACAAGCCATCACGCTCGGCTAATTTTTTGTATTTTTAGTAGAGATGGGGTTTTACCATGTTGCCCAGGCTGGTCTCCAACTCCTGAGCTCAAGTGATCCACCTGCCTCAGTCTCCCTAAGTGTTGGGATTACTGGTCTGAGCCACTGTGCCCGGCCTCCCCTGGATTAGTTCTTACCGGAATAGATTAGTTCTTGCCAGAGCAGGTTGTTATAAAAGTGAGGTTGCCTCTAGTGTTTTGCATCCTCACACGTGTCTGCTTCCCTCTTGACCTCTCCCTATGTTATGACCCAGCACAAAAGCCCTCACCAGAAGCCAAGCAGATGCTGAAGCCGCACCCCTTGAACTTCTCAGTCTGCAGAGCCATGAACCAAATAAACCTTTCTTTATAAATTATCCAGCTTCAGGTATTCTGTTATAGCAACACAAAAGGGACTAAGACAACTACCTTATCATAATAATACTATGATAGTCAAAATAGATAATGTCTGTTAAAATGCTGAAAGAGTTTACACATGTTATTTTTTACCTCATTTGAGTGATTTATTATTCGTTAATATGTAGAGCATCAATAAGGTATAACAACATAAACACTGAGATCATTAATCAACGGTCCTGAGATTCTACTCTTGTTCTCCATAAATTAGCTGAGTAAATATGGTAAATCATTTAACATTTGGGCTTCAGGTTTCTCAATCTATAAAAATGACAAAGTATCATTTAGAACCTTCTAGCTAGGAAATACATCATTTTGTGATCTCCTAAATCTAGTTTTTTTTTCACATGCTGGCTCTAAGTTTTTGAGATAGGCTCTTGCTCTGTTGCCCAGACTGGCATGCAGTGGCATGACCATGGCTCACTGCAGCCTTAACCTCCTCAGCTCAAGTGATCCTCCTGCCTCAGTCACTTGAGTACCTGAGACTACAGGCTCATGTCACCACACTCAGCTATTTAAAAAAAATTTTTGTAGAGACAGAGTTTTCCTGTGTTGCCCAGCCTGATCTCAACCTCCTGGGCTGAAGTGATCCTCCCGCTTGGGACTCTCAAAGTGCTGGGATTGCAGGTGTGAGCCACCATACCCAGCCTTTAAGTTTTCTCCATTAAGAGACTGTTGCATTTGCCCCCTTTGCTCCTGCCTTGCTGAATGAGTTCATATACATGATTATTACAAAATACAACATGCTTAGGAAAATCTGTGACACATAGAAAGAGGAATCTTTTTTCTTTTGAAACTTTCACTTATTTTGTTGCATTTAGTTTTGATTTACATGCAGACCCCTGACTGGTCTCACACTTCATTTACAATGCATTTACATTGCCCAAATTTAAAACACTATCACAAGTGACACAATGAGGAGACCAGCTCCCTACCTTACCTGTCTACCCTTTTTCCTGCTCCCATCTTATTCCTATCTATCCTTCCAGTGTTATTCTATGCCAAGTTCAAAAGATATAAATATAAATTTTCTAATTTTCTCCCTTTTCCTGTTAGACATTTTACTTGTTTCACTTAATAATATATTCTGGAAATTACCGTACATCAGCACACAGTGAACCACCTTCTCTCAATTTTTTTTTCAGCTTCGTATTATTCAACTGTGGGGCAGAACCATAGTTTATTGAATGAATCTTCTAAAGAAGGACACTTGTTTCTAACATTTTGCTGTTGCAGAAAATGCTGCAAATAAATAACACTGTGCAGACATCATTTTGTATTATGTACAGGTGGATCTGTAGAATAAATTCCCAGAAGTCAGATTCCTAGGTTAAAGAGTAAATTAAATTACGCATTAAAAAATGTCATATTGCTCTCAACAAAATTCAGACTATTTTGCACAACTAGCAATATATCAGCGCGTCTGTTTTCCAACAGCCTCATCAACACAATGTGTTCAAATGTTGGATTTTTAACTAATCTGATAGGAAAAATGATATGCAGAGCGATTTTAATTTGCATGAAGAGCTTTTAAAGAAAGAGTTGAGAAGCTGAAATTTAAGGTGAGTTTTGACAGAAATAGATTCTTCAAAGTGTCCCCCAAATAGGAAGCTTCACAGTTAATATTTAAAACCTCTTGTAAATAACAATTGGCATTGAAAGCAAAATATTACTTTGTAATCCAAAGCATATTGTCGGCCAAGTTCAAGGAAGCTTGGCGATTGCTCAATCTTAAATTACTCAATCTTAAACCAGAGAGATGAAATGGTGCATTCGTGAGCACTGGCCTTGAACTGTTAACTCTCCCAGCACTGTTAACTGGAGTTTCTTTATTGTTGGGCTCTTATCCATCCTTTGTATTAGTAACTCCAAATTAATAACTGCATGTTAATAAACTCCAAAGGTGACATTACACATATCTGGTGTTTTGAGCAGAATGGCAGAAACAAGATGAGAAACAGAGCTGGAGGAAATTTTGTTTTATATCAAGTTAATTAAACTCCCTCTCTCCCCGTTTCTCTTTCTCTTTCTCTCTCTCCACACGCACACACCAGCAGAAGCATTTCTTTCAGATTAAAAGAAATGGAAATGTGTACATTCCATTCTATTGTCCTCTTAATTCTAAGTTAAATAAATCAATTTTAAGGAGTTGAATGCTATATAAAATATGTACTATATCTGCTGTGGTTACATGTTATAAAAACTACTATACCAAAGGCTGTCTAATATCATTTCTTTTGGTAACACCCCAAACCTCATTTACTTTAAATATACACTGTGCTTCAGTTTACTCATCAGTAAAATTTTAAGGATGCTAATCTCCACCTCATAGGGTTTTTGGTGAAGATTAAATAAGTCAAAACAGCCAGGCATGGTGGCTCACACCTGTAATCCCAGCACTTTGGAAGACTGAGGTGGGCAGATCACCTGAGGTCAGGAGTTCGAGACCAGCCTGACCAACATAGATAAACCCCGTCTCTACTAAAAATACAAAATTAGCTGGGCATGGTGACGCATGCCTGTAATCCCAGCAACTTGGGAGTCTGAGGCAGGAGAATCGCTTGAACCTGGGAGGCAGAGGTTGTGGTGAGCTGAGATTGTGCCATTGCACTCCAGCCTGGGTAACAAGAGCGAAACTGTCTCAAAAAAAAAAAAAAAAAAAAATTAAATCAAAACATGTAAAGCATCTAGAAGAATGCACGGCATACAGTAAACACTCAACACATGGCAGCTATTATTATATTTATTCTTTTGTTAGTGAAAATTTTCCTATGACTGCAGACTCTTTGGACATAGTACCTATGGTAGGCATCACACACATTATTTCTAATGTGTATGTTGAAGAAAGTCTTGAAACCTTAATTAATGCACAGTTGTCAGAAAAAGCCTGGAAAGTGGAAAAATGAACAAATACACAATTGTTTATATTTGTGTTACAATTCTGTCCTTAGAAAGGACTCTCTCGTGGTTAGTGTCAATGCTGAACTTGTTTGATGTACTGGAGGCAAAATAATGGTCTCCATATATGTCCATGCCCTAATCCTTGAAATTTGTGAATATGCTACTTAACATGGCTAAAGGGATTCCACAGATGTGATTCAGGGTAGGGACCTTGAGATGGGAGATTCTCTTGGATTATCAGCCTGGGCCCAAATTAATCACAAGTCTTTAAAAGCAGAGAAGCTTTCTTGCTGAGGTCAGAGAGAGACGATGACAGAAGAAGGGTCAGGGAGATGTGAGCGGAGGACTTGACTAGCTAGTTGGCTTTGAAGATAGAGGAAGTAAGCTGAGAACACAAATAGCCTCTTGAAGCCAGAAAAGGCAAGGAAACAAATTCTGTCCTGGAGTCTCCAGAAAGGAGTACAGCCCACCTGATGCCTTGATTTTAGCCCAGCGAGGCCTGTTGCAGATTTCTGACCTATAGAACTGTAAAATAATACATTTGTTACAGCAGCAATAGAGAATGACTATGCCACAGTAGCAATATTTTGCAAGGACATAAAACTTAAGTCCACTTATTACATGTTTTGTACTAAAAATATTAAAACGAAACATGCCAGGAAGGAATAAACAGCACCACATACTACACATTCATCTGAATCACAGATAAATTTAATGCACAAGATTCCAATTTGTTATTCTATAAACATTTGAGATGGCTTAGTCCAGGTCTGAGGCTAAAGAAAACTTTTGAGCTATGGGCAAGAAAATCAAATCACTGCTGTCACTTAAGGGCAATGCCAAATCTGTTTCAACTGGGACTTTCACACATAGATGCACAAATGCACTGGGTGGTTTTCTTATTCCTGGTGAAACTGGATCTTTGGAAACTCTTGGCAAGAAATGGTTTGGCTCAAATTTCCAAAATTAAAAATATAGCCTAGGCCGGGCATGGTGGCTCACACTTGTAATCCCAGCACTTTGGGAGACCGAAGGGGGCGGATCACCTGAGGTCAGGAGTTCGAGACCAGCCTGACCAACATGATGAAACCCTGTCTCTACTAAAAATACAAAATTAGCTGGGCGTGGTGGCATATGCCTGAAATCCCAATTACTAGGGAGGCCAAGGCAGGAGAATCACTTGAACCCGGGAGGCGGACGTTGCAATGAGCCAAGATCATGCCATTGCACTCCAGCCTGGGTGACAAGAGCGAAACTCTGTCTCAAAAAAAAAAAAAAAAAAAACACACACACACACACACACACACACACACACACACACACGGCCTATACTACATTTCTAAAATTGTAGAGTTAAAGAAGTTTCAGACCTTTTTTTTTTTTTTTTTTTTTGAGACAAGAATCTTGCTCTTGTCACCCAGGCTGGAGTGCAATGGCAGGATCTTGGCTCCCTGCAACCTCCACGTCCCAGGTTCAAGTCATTCTCCTGCCTCAGCCTCCTGAGTAGCTGGGATTACAGGTGCCTGCCACCATGCCCGGTTAATTTTTGTATTTTTGGTAGAGACAGGGTTTTGCCATGTTGGCCAGGCTGGTCTTGAACTCCTGACCTCGTGATCTGCCTACCTCAGCCTCCCAAAGTGCTGGGATTACAGGTGTGAGCTACTGCGCCCGGCTATTTTTTCTGACTTAAAACTTAAATAAAATAACATTCTGCAGTTCACTTTTATTACTTAATAATGAGAGTATGAATTAAGAGCTACTAATCCATGTTTCCATGCTGCAGTGCAAGATAGTACTGAAAACATAATACGCCAACCTTAAAATACCAGAACTCTCTACAGAGCTCAGGGGTAGTTAGCCCACATATAAATCCATTTGGGAAGTTTCTATCCATTTTCTGAAGTACTTACATTTTAGAATGGAGGTGGGTAAATAGTCTTTACTCTAGCTTATTTCAACTACATTGTGGTCGCTATGATACCAATTTTTTGAGACTTACTGAAACTTTGTTTATTACCCAGTACGTTGCCCATTTTTATAAGTATTCCCTCTATGTTTACTGGGGAATTGGATTATTTGTTAAGTAAAGGTTAATGTATGTGTCAAGTCTTCTACATCCTTACTTAATGTTTGATCTGTTACAGAGAGTGGTATGTCAAAAAATCTCCGAATGTGATTGTATATTTGTCTGTTTTTCTGTGTAATTCTGTCATGTATATGTGTACACACACACACACACACACACACACAAAATTAGATAATTGCAAGCTTAGAGTTGCTATATATTCCAGGTTAGTTTAGATGTTTACCATTACATAGTAACACATTTATCCTTTATAACGCATTTTCTCCTTGAAAGTCCATTTAATCAGACAGCAATATAGCAAACTAGCTTTATTTTCATTGGATTTACCTAGTATTTTTTTTCTGTTATTTGATATTCAACCTTTCTGTGCCTTTATATTTTTGATGTATCTTTCCTAAATGTGGTAGAGTCAGATTTTTTTCATCCTAAATGAAAATCAGCTTTTTCATTGGTGCATTTAACCTACTTACTTTTGATATATTTGGCCTTATTTTCAACCTTTCATTTCATGCTTTTTAAAATATGTGCTTTTCCTATGATGTTTTTCCCTCCTTTTCTTCTTTCTTTTGGAGTTCAAATGATGTCTTTTTCAGGATAGACACTGAACTGCTGTAACAAGGAGACTTTAAAATAAGTATCTTAACTAGGAGAAATGTTTATTCTCTCCCATGCAACCGTTCAGAATAGGCTGGGGCTTGGGCACTGTGCCTTCCACAGCGGTGGGTGGCTCTGCTGCATGAGGTCATGCAAGGACCCAGGTTGGTGGACTGGCTCTGCCATCTTGTTTAGCTTTCATTTTCGGATCTCATGTGATCACTCCAGTTGTCATTTTCTAGCCAATGGAAAACACAAGTGAGAGGAAAACAAGTAGCTTTCTTGTAAAATGGTTATCTGGTTGCATTCATCACTTCTACTTGCATCCCATTAGCAAAAACTTTGTTATAGGAACACACCTATCTGTAGCAGAAGCTGGGAAAGATGGTCTCCGTCTGGTAAGCCATGCACTCCACTAGAATTCATGGTATTCCATTATTAAAAGGAGGAAAGGGAGAAAGCGTCTTGCCAATAACACTCATGAGCTCTTGTTACTCTGTTCCTGTTCCACATGAATGTGGGTCCAGTAATATAGTTCTATCTTGCTTTTTAAAAAAATCCTCTGATGAGAATATAGTTGTTGTCATTATTTTCTAATTGGTCATTGCTTGGATTTACCCACATTGTTGCTAATTTTTTGCATATCATTTTTTCTTGCCTCTTTGCCCCATCCTTTGGGTTCCATTTCACTATTCTTGAAGAATGTTGCATTGCTTTGTATCTATTACTGCTTAACAAATTACTCCAAAACTTGACGAATTGAAACCGAATTTATTATCTCAGTTTCTGGAGGTTAGAATTTGGCATAACTTCTCTGGATCCACTGTTTCAGGGTTTTTCTCATAGGCCTCAATCCAGGTGTCACCTGGGGATGTGGTCATCTCAAGGCTCAAGTGAGAAAGGATCAGTTTCCTAGCTCACTCCGGTGACTGTTGACAGGATTGGGTTCTTAGACCATTGAATGGAAGCCTCAGTTCCATTCTGGCTGTTGAGGCCACCCTGAGTTATACCTTTGTTTAGTGAGGGTCTGATGGCAATAAGCTCTATCAGTTTTTATTGTCTTAAAAATACAGCCATGTACTGCATGATGACATCTTGGTCAACAATGGTCCCATAAGGCTACCATTTTTAGCTCCTCTAATGGAGCTGAAAAATTTCAATCACCTAATGATGTAGCTGTCATCATTATAGTGCAACACATTACTCACATTTTTGGTGATGCTGTTGTAAATAAACCTACTTCACTGACCTTTTATCACTATTTTAGAGTAATTATAAAAAAGGAGTTTACTGTAAAACAACCTCAGGCAGGTCCTTCGAAGGGATTCCAGAAGAAGATATTGTTATCATAGGAGATGACAGCTCCATGCATGTTATTGCGCCTGAAGACCTTCCAGTGAGACAAAATGTGGAGGTGGCAGACAGTGATATTAATAATCTTGACCCTCTACAGGCCTAGGCTCACGTGTGTGTGTCTTAGTTTTTTTGTTTGTTTGTTTGTTTGTTTGTTTTCTGAGATGGAGTCTTGCCCTGTCGCCCAGGCTGGAGTGCAGTGGTGTGATCTTAGCTCACTGCAAGCTCCGCCTCCTGGGTTCACGCCATTCTCCTGCCTCAGCCGCCTGAGTAGCTGGGACTACAGGTGCCCACCACCACGCCTGGCTAATCTTTTATTTTTTTTTTTGGTATTTTTAGTAGAGACGGGGTTTCACCATGTTGGCCAGGCTGGTCTCAAACTCTTGACCTCAGGTGATCCACCTGCCTTGGCCTCCCAAAGTGCTAGGATTACAGGCGTGAGCCATCACGCCTGGCCAAGTGCAAATTTCTTAAATGGACTAGATGATGATTTGGCCACCCTTGTAAAATGCCACATGACAAATTGGGCCACGGCCAGAACTAATGAACTAGTTAACTTAGCTGACCAATTATCCTGCACTATGCTAAAAAACGAAAAACAAAAGATTGCCTGAGTTATGCATTCACAGCTAAAGCAATTAACTTCTCAAGCCTCTCAGTCCCGGAAAGACTTTAAGCTCCCTCAGTTTGAGGACTCTTCCAGCCCAGTATGTTTCCACTGTTAAGAGACCAGGACACCTTAAAAGAGACTGCCTTAGAGGGAAACGAAAGAAAAGGCAGGTAAGTGCAACTCAGCGAGCTGGGAAGACTAGGGGTGCTCCGAGGAAGTTCAGGGGTTTCACCTCTCCAAACAGCCTACCCTGACAAAGAAATTGGGAGAGATTTGTATAATAATACACCATGAGCTTACAACTGCCTTAATTGACACAGGAGCAACTACATCTCTTATAAATCCCACCGTATTTAGAAACCCCATTCCTCGGAGTAATGAAAGAATTAACATGGTGGGTGTGTCTAATAAAACTGTCTCATGTTTTAAGTCCAAGCCTATACTTTACCATTTTGTTGGGTTCAGCTCCCCTGCCACAGGCTCTAAGTGTGACAGGCACAGTCTGTCCCAAGCATTTTTAATATGCCCTGGGGGGTCTCTGCCAATCTTTTGGACCAGGATCTCCTCAACATCCATAATGCCCACATGGGATTATGGCATTATTTTTTTCATCAAAAAGTGAACTCTTTTAAGAATTGGAGCCAGGAGACCAAAAATAACAAATTCAAAAATGTCCTGACAATGTACCACAATTTAGTACTAGTAATGTTAAAATGTCATCTTGTGACCAGGAAAGTGACATGGAGACAGAGAAGGAAATATTAGGGGAGAAGAGAGGACATTGGAATAAAGAGCAGGAAACAGTAAAACTCCTTTTGGATTCCACAATCTTCCTGTTAACCCCAGAAGCGCGACACTTACTCAAGGATGTCCCCTCCCACTTATGGTCTCAGTCACATACAGATATAGAGAAAATATTCTCAGCCACTCCTATAAAGGTAGAGATAAACCCAAAGAAACCCCTACCCAACCTTAAACAATATCCTCTATGACAAGAAACCATAGATGAAATTGCCCCTATCATATAAGGTGATCTGAAGAAGGGGCTCATTATTCCCTCCACAAGCCCCTGCAACAGCTCTGTGTTCCCTGTTAAAAAAAAAAATGTGGGAGAGGATGGAGATTTGTACAGGACTTGAGGGTAAAAAAAAATATAATACCCAGAGACCTAGTAGTCCCCAACCCACATACCTTTCTATCAGCTATACCCACCACCAGTCAGTATTTCTCAGTTGTGGATCTCTGCAGTGCTTTCTTTAGTATTCCTGTAGGTCTGGACAGCCAGTATTTGTTTGCCTTTACTTGGAAAGAATGGCAATATACATGGACTGTAATCCCCCAAGAGTACACAGAAAGTCCCGTTTACTGTTCCCAAATATTAAAAGTTGATTTAGAGGATTACTTTTTCCCCAGGGCTCAACACTCATCCAGTATGTGGATGACCTTCTCCTTTGTTCAGACACACTGTCTTCCTGTCTGGAAGATAGTCTATATTTAGTCAGTTAGCCACCAAGGGACGCAAAGTGTCTAAAGACAAACTGCTGCTACGCTTACCACAACTTATGTATTTGGGGCATATTATCTCAGTCAAAGGACTGAGTATTAACCCTGATAGAGTGAGAGGAATTTTAGCTTTCCCAATGCCCACCACCAAGAATCAACTTAGAGGACTTCTGGGCCTGGCAGGCTATTGTAGAAACTGGATACCAAATTTCTCCCTTATAGCTCAACCTCTGTATGCATACCTAAAAATTGAACAACCTGATCCCATCATGTGGACTCCAGAGGGAAAATCAGGTGTACAACAAATAAAGGAAATTCTAATACCCCAGTCTTAGGGCACCCAAACTACAAATTGCCTTTCTCCCTTTTCACACATGAAATCAGAGGTACTGCATCTAGGGTACCAACCCAGAAACACAGTGGTCAGCAGAGACCTAGAGGCCTAGAGAGACCTAGAGACCTAGAGGCTGTCATAGCCAACAGCTGGAACCTGTGACTCAAGGGCTGCCTCCTTGTGTGAGAGCAATAGTAGCCATGGCCCTTCTCTATAAGTCTGTTGAAGAAACAAATATGGATTCCTCCTTTACCATTTTTGTGCTGCATTCTCTTGAAACCCTTCTAAACTCTCATCATACTCAACATCTCTCTGTCAACTGGTTAGCCTCTTATGAAATTCTTCTTGTATCATCTCCCAATATTACCATTTGCTACTGTAATAATCTTAACCTGGCCACTCTTGTTGGGCCCTTCCAACAAAACCCGTCATGCCTCTGTTCCGGTAACTGACCTATTTCTCACACCCAGGACAGCCCTACAGGAGATGCCACTGGATAGTGCTGAAGATAGAATGGTATACAGATGGGTCTTATTTAAGAGGAGAGAATGGAAATTTTAGACCAGGATATGCTGTGGTTTCCTTACTAGAGGTAATTGAAGCCAGTCCTCTTCCCCAAGTCAGATCAGCTCAAGTGGTCAAATTGATTGTCCTGATCTGAACTTGTCAATTAGCAAGAGACAAGGCTGCAAACATTTATACTGATAGTGCTAGGCTTCTGGGGTTGCTTATGACTTTGGGAGGCTATGGAAAGAGAGAGGATATTTTAACTTCCTCAGGGCAACTCATAAAAAATGGACAACAAGTATCAGAGCTGTTAGAAGCCATTCTAAAACCAAAACGTTGGCAGTTATAAAAATCCCAAGTCACTCTCAGACACCACAGAAGGTCGGGATAACCAATTGGCTGATACCACAGTTAAAAGAGCAGCATTTGATCCACCAGCCCCAATTTGGGAAATGGCCATAAAGCCCAAAACACTTAAAAACATGTTGAAAGAAACCCAGAACATAGCTCCTACAAAAGAGAAATCTACCTGGAAACGGGCAGGGGGATTTTTGTCTCCCGAAACTGAAATATGGTGTGGACCTAATAATAAACCCATTATTCCAATGGGATGTCAGGTCTCCCTTATGGAATATGTTCACAACCTAACCCACTGGAATCCAGATAAAATTATATCCTGGTGTAAACAATATTACTGGAAACCATCCTCACAGTGGCACAAAAAGTTTACCCTTGATGTGTTATTTGTCCCAAATATAACCCAGGAAAATTCCTCCATGGGGTCCAGGGTCATTTTCCCCTTCCAGCTGGACCTTTTGAGGTATGGTAGCATGATTTTATCCAGCTGCCATCATCTCAAGGTTATCGGTATAGTCTAGTATATTATAGTTTAGTAATAGTCTGCATGTTTTCCCATTGGGTTGAAGCTTTTCCCTGCAGGCAAGCAACAACCATGGCAGTTGGAAAAATCCTACTAGAAAAAATTACTTCACTATGGGGAGTCCCCTGTGAACTTCACAGTGATAGGGGAACTCACTTTACTGGCCAGATTTTTCAAAATCTTTGTAAAATTTGGCCATATTTCAACATTTTCAGGGTGCCTACCATCCCCAGTCCTCAGGCCTGGTGGAGAGGACCAATGGAATAAATAAAACACAATTGGCTAAGTTCACAGAGGCATTTCACCTCCCCTGGCCCAAAGCACTCCCCCTAGTGCTGCTTATCCTCCAATTCACCCTTCCTGGAAAACATCAACTGTCCCCTTATGAAATTATAACCGAAAGGCCCATATATATAGGAATGAAAATAACCAATCCAACTTTTCTCAAGGGAGATAAATTGCAATATTGGGAGGGATTCATTTATTATCTTAAAAAAGCCAGTAAACTTGGTAAAGAATTCCTTTCACAGTGTGCTCCCTGAAGATAAGGTACCTGGTCAAGATCTGCAGCCTGGAGATTTTGTCTATTGAAAAAGACATTTAATAAGGGATTCTCTTCAACCTCGATGGAAAGCCCCATACTAGGTGCTATTAACTAATCCACGTGCAGCAAAATTAGAGGGTATAGCCTCATGGATTCACATCTCTCATCTTAAAAAGACACAAACTCCTGAGTGGACTATAAACTCCCATCAAAGACCTTCACCTCCAGTTCACTAAACATCGACCTTCAATCCAGAATAGAAGCAGATGATAGCTGTTGTGGACGGCTTAACCCCAAGACACAGGACCAGGCCTGTATACAAAAGAATGCCTATGTTTATCGTATAATAACCATTACAATTATTGTCCTAGAGCTACTGGCAACTGCTGTCTTATAAGAACAGGACACTTGCCTTGTCTGATTAAACATCCTTTTAGTAGCTAAAATGAATTTTACAACCTTGCTATTATTGACCCTATATCCCTACACCTTCTTGCCATTGCCACCCACTGACTCCAATGAAACAAACCTGTTTCTACAATGGACTCAGGATTATGCAGACAGATTACAAAAGGACACCTGCTGGATATGCAGACTTATGCCTCTTTCCAGTGGCCCTGGCCTGCCATGGTTGGTATCCTCCTTCCAAGGTTAGGACTGAATAGAATACCAAAAATTTATTACATCACAGAAATGGTCTGGTATTCTTAGTGCTGGCATAACAGAACAAGGAAGATGGGAAAAGTTTTTCAATGGAAAGGACCAGCTCATTAGCTCTCACTTTAGTATCCCCCACAACTAAAACAAAAGGTGGTAACTATGCCCCAAACAACAGCCCATTTCAAAATGGAAGAATGCAAATTTGGGATGAATTTATCTGGCCCACCCTTTCATTTGGCCAACTCAGCCAAAATGCTGGGAACAAAGAAACCACACCAAGGATTTATGACCAGACAGTACGAGAAATGTGGGGTGGATACAAGGAGAACGCTGTGACCACATTATCATATTACAAGACACTGACTGGCATGCCACTGATTGGCTGTAGCAACTAGGTATTTATCGGCTGGCACCAAATGGGACGTATTGGCTGTGTGGTACTAACTTATGGCTGTGGACACCTCCAGGGTGATTAGGACAATATTCCCTAGGTTATGCTAAGAACAAGGATGAATAATTCAGACCCTGCCCAAACCAGCAAGCCTTTTTCATTTACGATCTCACTGGACACATTCAGTATTCCAGTGGCATGATCACTTGAAGATTGAAGGTAGGTACTAAAAGCGTTGTATGGCATATAGATGCCTTAATGAATTATACCAAGAAGGCCCTAAATGATAGCCAGATGAGTATGTCGTTGCTAAACAATGAGGTCATGCTTTATACTCCCAGCAACACAGCGGGGGGGCCTGCACCACCATAAAAACTGAATGTTGTGTATATATTCCACATGAATCGAAGAAGATAACCCGACTTATGACTGATACGAAAAGCCAGATAACCAACCTGTCAGATCCAAAACCCTCACTCATCAATTGGTTGAGCGATTGGTTTGCATCCTGGGGAAGTTGGTGGCAGAAGCTGTTGCTTATAATAGGAATAATAATAATAATTTCTGTTCTGTCCTGTTTCTGCTTACAGTGTTGTTATGGTATGTGCTTGCAAATAAGTCCACACACCACTGAAAGGTCTAGGGTAATGATTGCCCAGGGGATTGCTGTAATTGAGGAGGCAGTAATATAACCTGACACACCTTCCAGGCTTACTTCCTATTTGTTGCTATAAATCTGGTCTAGGGACATATATACATATATATGTGTGTGTGTGTGTGTATATATATTTTTTCTTTTCCTTTTCCTTTTCTTCATGGTACATAACATCTTAGGAATGAGCCTTCCTAGCAACATGGGACCTGAACCTCCAGGAGTTAACCATCCTAGTGAGGAGAAACTAGGCCAAAAGAAAAGGAAGAGAAAGCAACCTAGGTCAGAAAGCTGTATTCCTTCTGAAACGCTTTCTCCAAAAGACTTTAAAGAAAAAGAAGGGAAAATGGGAACGAAAATTAAATCTTGAGACCCCAAACTCATTAAGCCAAAGGGAAAAGCTAAGCTGGGAACTGGGTCATGCAAACCTGCCTCCCCCTTTTGGTTTCTAGATAAGATGGCTGCAAGATGAAAAGCTACATGCCTCCTCCATATTTTGCCCACAAAGAAAATTCCTAGTGAGCTGCAAGATCTTTTAAGGTAGTTCTGTTAAAATTTCACTACGGCAATGTAAATGGATAGATAATCTTTACAGATGCAGTCACCCCGCTGCCCACCAGACACAAATGCATATCTCATTGTTCCCTTGCCCCATTTTGTCTATGCTACCTTATGTAAAAATGTAGATGTCCTGCATTTTTCCCCTGCTCCATTTGTCATCTTATATATATAAAATCAGATTCACTGAGCTAGACACAGGCATGAATGACTACTTTTCCTTATCGCCCTCATACATGAAAATTACGTACTTCTCAAAATCCCACCTTTTCCCCTTTAAATTTGGAACCTTCAAAATCATCTTCAGAAAAGGCATAGAACTGTCTCCTGGGCGTGCATCCTTAACTTTGGCAAATCAATCTCCTAAAATGATTGAGAGTTGTCTCATAATTTTTCTCGATTGACACCTTTATAAAAGGACTGGAGGAAATTAGGCATGTTTGCCCTTCCTTCTTGCATCATGTGAGGACACCATCATATCAGGACAACAGGACAGCATCTTGGGACAGGACACCATCTTGGAAGCAGAGACTGGGCCTCTCCATCAGACATTAAACCGGCTGGCACCTGGGCGACCCACTCTCCAGACCTGTGAGAAAAGAAATTTCTGTTCTTTACACATTACCCAGTCTGTGTGGTATTTTGTTATAGCATCATAAACAGAATAAGACAAAAGTCTTCAAACAATGAATGGATTTCGAAAGGAGTAAAAGATGGGCTGGGCATGGTGGCTCACGCCTGTAGTCCTGGCACTTTGGAAGGCTGAGGTGGGCAGACTGCTTGAGCTCAGGAGTTCCAGACCAGCCTGGGCAACATGGCAAAACCCCATCTCTAAGGAAAAAAAGAAAAGAAAAGAAAAAAAAAAAAGGGAATGGAGGGGTGGGAGTTTTATAGACAAGAAAACAATAAGCAAACAGATAAGCAAAAGCACGTCCTCAGTAATTCCATGTTGCTCTATCTGTATTCATGACCATGTTTACAAATCCCTTTTGGAATTCTGCTGACTACTGGTATTTGCGATTTTTGGCATTACCCCTCATCCACCTTTGAAAACCTGGAGAACATTTTCTCTATCTTTAATCTTCATATACAGGCTTAATGAATTCTGATGATTATTAATGGAAATTACATAACATTAATTTATTCGCCAATATTTATTGGACCCTTGATATGTTCAAGATCCTGTAGCTGGTGCTGTCGGAGTTATTAAGATGAACTATATATACAACTACTCTATGTATACAAACAACTACTCTACGAAGCAGAAAGCTGTCAAGTGCCTTAAAGGAGTTGAAACTATTTGCTACAGGAGGGCTGAGAGAAGAGAGAACGTCTACAATTTTTTTTTTCTTTCCAATTCTCTTCCTACAACTAATTCATCCGACCTTGGAGGTTTGATCTTATTTAAAAAAAAAAAAAGTTAACTGTTCTTTTACAACCTCCTCTTCAAGATTACTTGTCAGGGTTTGCTGTGCCCTTCGCAGATTTTTCTTCACCCAAAGAGTTGAGGCAATTAGGAGCCATTGCCTTCTCTCTGCCATTGGGTTCGAGAAAGCACCATACATTGTCCGCAGAGACTTTACTCAGGTTTACACTTTCTTGTTCTGAATTATCAAAAATTAGTGGGGCGTGGTGGCACACGCCTGTAGTCCTAGCTACTCGGGAGGCTGAAGCAGGAGAATCACTTTAATCTGGAAGGCGGAGGTTGCAGTGAGCCGAGATCGCACCACTGCACTCCAGCCTGGGCAAAAGAGAGGCTCCATGCCAAGAAAGAAAAAAAAAAAGTATCTGATTGTGTTTAGCATATCTGCAATATCCCCTTGACTTTGGCCTTTAGCCTCTTTATGAGTACCCTGATGGAGGAAGGCCCAGGAAGTGGTAGCCTTCCTGGTTTGTGACGCACTGTGTATGTTTTGCGTGTTTGTTTAACATCGGAATGGCCCTGAAGGCTGGAACATCTTATCTGTGTTTGAAAATTATGGAAACTCTGATCCTCTGGGAGAATAATTTTTCCAAGGTCTCAGATCTCTAAGGTAGTAGACCTTGGATCTGAACATTGCTATTTCTGACCTTAAAGCCCATGCATTTCTCACAACATATTAACCATGATAAAGTGTTTTTAAAGTTAGTTCATCTTTTCTGGTTTTTGTGAAAGTCTTTTAGAAATCTCAGCTCATCACAAAGTTTCCTGTTCAGTCTCGTGGGTTTCATGCACTCAGCATTTATTTGCCAGTCAAGGTCTAGGATGGCTGCTGTCCTCTGCAGCAGCCCCAAGCCTATTCATTATTGTCATTTACAATTTTACAGTCATAATTATTTCTCTGTATAATAGCATTCTGAGATTTTCCAAAATTTCCCCCTGTCCTTGTTTCACAGTGCGCAGAATTCACTTTTGCTCTAACTTGACTCTAAGATGACACAATTTCCCAGTTTTTTCTTTTTTTAACGGTTGGGGGATGGGGGGACACGGAACAGAACACAGTGGTCTAGCTAACCGGTTTCCGCTAGACGTCCAGCTATCTTTTAAAATATTTTGTTTCTGCATGGCAACTCCAGGCGCTAAGAAACCACCCAGCTTACGACGGAACCTAGAGGATAGGTAAAGGTCCCCTGCCCTGGCCCCGCCCCGTGGGACTTGGCGGCGTGGGCGGGAGAGGCGGGGCGGGGCCGCACTTTGCTGGCCAGTGTCTTTATAGGTCACCCGGAAGGCAGGAGTTATTAAGATGAACTATATATACAACTACTCTATGTATACAAACAACTACTCTACGAAGCAGAAAGCTGTCAAGTGCCTTAAAGGAGTTGA
>NW_012101721.1:26797-28260 GCF_000951045.1 Mandrillus leucophaeus
CCACAAAGAAAATTCCTAGTGAGCTGCAAGATCTTTTAAGGTAGTTCTGTTAAAATTTCACTACGGCAATGTAAATGGATAGATAATCTTTACAGATGCAGTCACCCCGCTGCCCACCAGACACAAATGCATATCTCATTGTTCCCTTGCCCCATTTTGTCTATGCTACCTTATGTAAAAATGTAGATGTCCTGCATTTTTCCCCTGCTCCATTTGTCATCTTATATATATAAAATCAGATTCACTGAGCTAGACACAGGCATGAATGACTACTTTTCCTTATCGCCCTCATACATGAAAATTACGTACTTCTCAAAATCCCACCTTTTCCCCTTTAAATTTGGAACCTTCAAAATCATCTTCAGAAAAGGCATAGAACTGTCTCCTGGGCGTGCATCCTTAACTTTGGCAAATCAATCTCCTAAAATGATTGAGAGTTGTCTCATAATTTTTCTCGATTGACACCTTTATAAAAGGACTGGAGGAAATTAGGCATGTTTGCCCTTCCTTCTTGCATCATGTGAGGACACCATCATATCAGGACAACAGGACAGCATCTTGGGACAGGACACCATCTTGGAAGCAGAGACTGGGCCTCTCCATCAGACATTAAACCGGCTGGCACCTGGGCGACCCACTCTCCAGACCTGTGAGAAAAGAAATTTCTGTTCTTTACACATTACCCAGTCTGTGTGGTATTTTGTTATAGCATCATAAACAGAATAAGACAAAAGTCTTCAAACAATGAATGGATTTCGAAAGGAGTAAAAGATGGGCTGGGCATGGTGGCTCACGCCTGTAGTCCTGGCACTTTGGAAGGCTGAGGTGGGCAGACTGCTTGAGCTCAGGAGTTCCAGACCAGCCTGGGCAACATGGCAAAACCCCATCTCTAAGGAAAAAAAGAAAAGAAAAGAAAAAAAAAAAAGGGAATGGAGGGGTGGGAGTTTTATAGACAAGAAAACAATAAGCAAACAGATAAGCAAAAGCACGTCCTCAGTAATTCCATGTTGCTCTATCTGTATTCATGACCATGTTTACAAATCCCTTTTGGAATTCTGCTGACTACTGGTATTTGCGATTTTTGGCATTACCCCTCATCCACCTTTGAAAACCTGGAGAACATTTTCTCTATCTTTAATCTTCATATACAGGCTTAATGAATTCTGATGATTATTAATGGAAATTACATAACATTAATTTATTCGCCAATATTTATTGGACCCTTGATATGTTCAAGATCCTGTAGCTGGTGCTGTCGGAGTTATTAAGATGAACTATATATACAACTACTCTATGTATACAAACAACTACTCTACGAAGCAGAAAGCTGTCAAGTGCCTTAAAGGAGTTGAAACTATTTGCTACAGGAGGGCTGAGAGAAGAGAGAACGTCTACAATTTTTTTTTTCTTTCCAATTCTCTTCCTACAACTAATTCATCCGACCTTGGAGGTTTGATCTTATT
>NW_012101721.1:30235-44752 GCF_000951045.1 Mandrillus leucophaeus
CCCGGTGGGTGGCGTCTGGCTGGTTGGGCCCAGTCTGGTTCTGCCACCTTCTACGCTCCGGGCCCACACCCTGGAGGCCTGCCTCTCGCCTCGCTCTTCTGGGGTGCCCTCGCGGCTCCGTCTCGCTGCTCGGTGGCGTCGCTGACTCCCTTCCGTCGCACCGCAAAGTTCTTTCCCGTATTACCCACTCCCGGCGGGAATCGGGGACTCTGGATGCCCAGCTACCTTTCCCAGCGCCTCCCGTGCCCACAGGAAAGCCGGGACTTTGCTGGTGCTTGTTCTCCGTCTGATTTGTCTGGGATTTGACCTTTGCTCTGCCCGAAACTGGCAGTGACCTTCGCGACAGGCTCCCCTGCTGCTGTCCTGGCCTGACACTCCTGCCAGCCGTTTCTTTCCCGGCCTTGCCCTCCTTTGGGAGGACACCTAGGTCCCAGGTCTTTGTCAGGGGATGTCCAGGTAGAATACACCAAGCCCATAACCTCTGCTGCTCTGTAGGCCCTTTGCTAGTTGCTCAAGTGTTGAAAGCCCCTGCGTTGATGTAATCCGCCGGGAGTTGAAACTTCGCTTTGGCACGGATTGTCTGACGTGCCTAACTTCGTCAGTGCTTAGGAACCCAGTTTCCCCATTTGCAAGTTGAAGATAATAACAGTTTAGACCTCCTACGGTTAATTGAAGAATAAATGAGTTAATACAGCGATACGGGTAGTCTTGTGCCTGGCACATAGTGAGGGCTCAGTAAATGCCACTTGGTGGTAGCAGCAGCCGCAGCAGCAGCAGCAGCCGCCTCCTAGGCTCACAATATTGAGAGGGTTTTGTTTTAAATATTTTAAGAGATGTGAACAATTTCCCCCAAATGTGTTGAAGTTTTAGGTTCTTGGGCATATTTGTTTTTCAAAGACACTCCCTAGATATACTAGAGATAAAATTTACACATGATTTCTAGCAGCAAGGAGGCTAGCGACATGGTGGCGATTTATATAAAGCAGATCTCTCAACAGCCCTTTGACCCCATGATGTAGGGTAGCAGGAATAGAGAACTAGAGGGAGAGTATGTTGGATTTATATGCTTCTTTTTCTAGTTTCTTCTTGAGAAGGTCTCTCTGAGAGTAGGGTGCAAGACTTTCAGTCATCTTTTCCCCACTAATCCCGTTATCTAGTGGGTGCTCCATACATTTTTGTTGTGTGAACTTTGGGGGAAATCAGGAAGAAGCCAAGCCAGATTTATTTGTTTCTGTTTCCTCTGCACTTCCCTGCCTTTGATCTGTGTGGGTGTCTTGCTTTCTGTTATACAGTGGATGAGTTTTGGACAATTGTGTAAATTGGGACAGATACTGAACATACTTGTGTAACTGGTACAAGGGAATGTGAATGTTTTTGTAATAATTGGGAGTTATCTTTCTCAGATTTGTTTTTTTAGATTTGGATATGTCAGGTTGTCTTAAAGGGGAGCACATCTATTTCCTCATAATCCTGCTGCCCTCTTTATTGGCACAATTTCCTTTTTTTTTTTTTTGAGATGGAGTCTCGCTCTGTTGCCCAGGCTAGATTGCAGTGGCGCAATCTCGGCTCACTGCAAGCTCCGCCTCCCTGGTTCACGCCATTCTCCTCCCTCAGCCTCCCGAGTAGCTGGGACTCACAGGCGCCCGCCACCGCGCCCGGCTAATTTTTTGTATTTTTAATAGAGACAGGGTTTCACCTTGTTTGCCAGGATGGTCTCGGTCTCCTGACCTCGTGATCCGCCCTCCTCGGCCTCCCAAAGTGCTTGGATTACAGGCGTGAGCCACCGCGCCCGGCCTGGCACAATTTCTATTCATGGTCTTATCATTTCTGTTACAGACCTTGGAGCTACAACTGGATTTTCCAGTTCTTACTGTGTTAATGAAACGTGTGCTGTCCAATACAGTAGCTACTTATCACATATGGCTATTGAAGTTTAAGATAATTAAAGGTAAATAAAATTAAAGATTCAATCTCCCAGTTACACTAGCCACATTTCAGGTACTCAGTAGCCACATGTGGCTAGTGGCTGCTGTATTGGACATTGCAGGTATGTGTAGAACATCTTTGTTATGGCACAAAGTTCTTAGGGACAGGCAGAGCAGTTCTAGAAACTGTAGTTCTGTGTTTGAAGTTTTAACAACTCGATAAGCTATTAGTGATTGAGAGTCAGAAAAACTCCTTTTACTCTAAAATACAGTGACACAATACTTTACATTTTGCAGTGATTTAGGTAACAAAGAGCTTTCACGTGTATTATTTCATGTGACTCTTAAGACAATTCTATGAGGTAGGGAGGGTAGGTAAATGGAAATAAATATTTCATATTAAGTAGCTGGCAAAACTAGGACTAGAACTCAAGAAGTTTTTGTGAATTTAAAAAATTTTTTAATTTCTATTTATTTTTAAAGTTGCAGTAGTTTTTGGGGCTTAGGTGGTGTTTGGTTAATGGGTACGTTCTTTAATGGTGATTTTGGTGTACTCTTCACCTGAGTGCAGTGGTGCCATCATGGCTCACTGCAACCTCTGCCCCCCAGGTTCAAGCGATTCTTGTGCCTCAGCCACTCGAATAGCTGGGATTACAGGTGCGCGCCATCACACTTGGCTAAGTTTTGTAGTTTTAGTATAGATGAGGTTTCACCATGTTGGCCAGCCTGGTCTCGAACCCCTGGCCTCAAGTAATCTGCCTGCCTCAGCCTCCCAAAGTATTGGGATTACAGGTGTGAGTGACCACTCCCGGCATAGTGTCTACATCTTCTGACTCTTAGGTTCCATACTCTTTCAACTGAAGAATTACTTTTTTCTCTCGTTTCCACTTCCTCTCCTATTCTTTCGTAAACCTGTTAGTACTCTTACTTGGCAGTTTTTTGTAGGGCTGTTGACTTTTAATACAGACCAACAGGTTGGACTTCTTAGCAAAAGGGCTTGGTCTTTAAATAAAAGTTATTAATCAGTGTTTGTTGAATTCTACTATGTGTTACATATTTTGCATACATTGTCAGAACTGTAAGATTAATGTTGTCCTGATTTTATAGAAGAGGAGGCTGATGTAAAAGAGATTTTGAATTCCTTTGCTGTAAGCTTAACTCTAGAGTGCTTCAGAAGAACAACAACGCTAAAACCTCTGGCTTTCAGTAGTGTGTATAAATGATGGAATTCTTTCTAATGTACTTCCTGTAGCTTTAGCTGCCAGGCATTCATTGATGTCAAATCTCTAAACTTCCCTGCTGGGCTCAGACCCATACCCTTATTTCCATCTGGCTTTTGGACATTCTTATCCGGCTTTTTCATTATTAAATTCAGCAGGTCTAATCTTCAACTTATTTCCGTCTTCCCCAAAGCTCCTTTGTTTCCTGTCTTAAATCTAGGTTAAATGGTACCACCTAATTGCGTGATTTTCTTCCCCACTTTTCCACTTAGCTTAAGTAGATGGTCACTAAAACCTTTCGGTCTACCTCCTGGATGTCTGTTAGGTCACTGTGTTCTCCGTCCTTGATTAGTTTATGCTGTTTTGATAACCTCCAAAGTGGTCTCCCTGCCTCTGGGGTATTTTCATTCTCAGTCATTCTACTTTGAAAAAAATTGCAGTTATTCATATTGAAAGTCATGAATAATATGTGGGAATACTAGTTTTAAAGCATTTTTGGCTGTGAAAAGAAGTTGGAGAGCGCAGGCCCTTTTGAGGAACATTCCTGAACACACACACCCTTTTGATGAGTTTTAATGAATAGAATCCTGGTTTTTTTTTCCAGTGTTATAATATTAGGGAGGGCATTATCCAGTGGGGCTTCAGTTGCCTCATTTGTGAAATGGGATCATTGGACTTGGTAACTTTTGAGATAGTGATGGCTCTGAAATTATTTAATTCTGAGTTTTACTTATATTAAGATTTGTTTGATGGACTGTTGCCATCTATTGGTAGTAGTAAGAATAACAACTCATTATTTTAAGTTGAAGAGAATCTTTTCAAGTGTGAGGTAAAAATTAAAATGACCAATGGTGGAGGAATAAGGATCTAGTTGCTAGTATAATGTCTTCTCAAGTTTTGGAGGGATGTTTGTGAGAAGTGAAGGAAATTTAAGTCAGCTAGCTGATAGCTAACCTACTATCTTATAAAACATGTAAGGAGGTATTTATCTTACAGATTCAAACAAATAAAAAACTTTTTCTAGTCCCTTTGATTTGTAAGTATACAATGTGGACTGAAATGAGATGTCAAATAGGCAGGAAACTATTAAACAACGTCTCTCAGCAATAGTAGTCTATGTAGCACTTGCACAGCAGTTGCTGTGTTGAGAGCAGAATGATTTCCTTTTTTTTTTTTTGGAGACAGAGTTTCATTCTGCCACCCAGGCTGGAGCACAGTGGTGTGATCTCAGCTCACTGCAACCTCCGCCTTCCGGGTTCAAGCGATTCTTCTGCCTCAGCCTCCCAAGTAGCTGGGATTACAGGCATGTACCACCATGTCTGACTAATTTTTGTATTTTTAGTAGAGACGGGGTTTCACCATGTTGGCCAGGCTGGTCTTGAACTTCTGACCTCAGGTGATCCGCCCGCCTTGGCCTCCCAAAGTGCTAGGATTACAGGCATGAGTCACCATGCCCAGCCATGATTGGCTTTTTAAAAGCTCACTACAACCCTGGTCTAGTCTTTTATGGACACATTCATGTTTTTCAGAGTCATGCGACTACGTTTTTACGTGTTTTTTTTGAGACAGGGCCTTGAGCTGTTGGCCAGGTTAGAGTGCAATGGTGTAATCACGGCTCACTACATCCCTGAACTTCTGGGCTCAGGTGATCCACCTCAGCCCCCTGAGTAGCTGGTACTACAGGCAAATACCACCATGCCCTTTATTTTTCACACACCTACAACCATCTCATTTTTATTTTTATTTTTTGTAGCTATAGGGTCTCTCTATGTTGCTCAGGCCGGTCTCAAACTCCTGGGCTCAAGCAGTCCCCAGCCTCGGCCTCCCAAAGTGCTCCTGTACAGGTGTGAGCCACCACACTTGGCCTTTTCTTTTCTTTTTTTTTTTTTTTTTGAGGCGGAGTCTTCATTCTGTCGCCCAGGCTGGAGTGCAGTGGCACCATCTCGGCTCACTGCAAGCTCCGCCTCCCGGGTTCACGCCATTCTCCTGCCTCAGCCTCCCGAGTAGCTGGGACTACAGGCGCCCGCCACCGCGCCCGGCTAATTTTTTGTATTTTAGTAGAGACGGGGTTTCACCGTGTTAGCCAGGATGGTCTCGATCTCCTGACCTCGTGATCCGCCCGCCTCGGCCTCCCAAAGTGCAGGGATTACAGGCGTGAGCCACCGCGCTCGGCTGGCCTTTTCTTTTTGAACAACAGGGTCTTGCTATGTTGCCCAGGCTGGAGTGCAGTGGTGCAGTCATATCCCATTGCAGCCTCCTCCTCCTCCTGGGCTCAAGGGATCCTCCCGTCTCAGCCTCCCAATTAGCTGGGACTACAGATCACATCACCACACCTGGCTAATTATTTTATTTTTTGTGAAGATGGGATCTTGCCTTGTTGCCCAGGCTGGTCTCAAACTCCTGGCCTCAAACGATCTTCTCACTTCAGCTTCTGAAAGTACTGGGGTTACAGGTGCAAGCTATTGCACTGGCTTGTATGAGAGTAAAATAGAGTTCGTGAGTGATAATAATTGCCAAATGTTTTATAACTGTGACTATTAGGGAGACATATACTGAGGCCATTTGACCAGGTAGTCATTGCCATTTCCTGTAAGGTAGTAGAGCTTATTATCTGGTAGCTGGGTAGATATAGATGCCTTTGATTTGTGTTGCCTTCTTCCCAAATAAGCTTTGGAAAGAAAAGAAAATACTTTCGGCTAGTCATGGTGGCTCAGGCCTGTAATCTCAGAGTTTTAGGAGGCCAGATTGAGAAGATTGCTTGAGGCCAGGAATTTGAGACCAGCTTGAGTAACATGGTGACACCCTGTCACTACAAAAAATGAAAATAAAAAAATTAGCCAGGCATGGTGTTGGGCACCTGTGTTCCCATCTACTCTGAAGGCCTTATAGGCTTTTAAACCAATTATTTTGAATTATGTTTTGAAATTACTAAAAATACTAAAGGACTGCTTTCTTTTCCAGCTCAGAAGATAAAATAACAGTCCACTTTATAAACCGTGATGGTGAAACATTAACAACCAAAGGAAAAGTTGGTGATTCTCTGCTAGATGTTGTGGTTGAAAATAATCTAGATATTGATGGCTTTGGTGAGTATGAAACGTTTCTTAAAATGCGTAAGTGAAACTGTTAGATTTCAAATTTTTGTTTTGTTTTGTTTTGTTTTTTTAAGAAGTTTAACCTATAGCATGCTAGGTAAAATATTAACATTCGGGATGTGTTAGTGTTATATTCTTGTTTATAAATAATAGCAGAGTGACACCGTTGTTCTGTTCTTCGTAGATTTAAATAACTCATGATCAGAAATCTGCTGTGGCCTCATTACCTTACTGTTTATGTATGCGATGCAAAGCTGATGGTACGGAGTAGAGTTAAAAGATACCAGGTTAGAGAGAATAAATGTCCTAGCACAGAGGGGTACTTAAATATCTTGAATGTCAGCTCACCTTCCTAGGAAAGGTAACTTATCCTAGAAAGTGATTTATTTAGAAAGTTTTCATTTTTAGACTTCTGACCATGTGCCTTAACTACACGTGCAAAGCCTGTGTTCCTGCAGCTGCCCTTTTACACTTCCTGAGGCATACCCTGTATATCACCTGTCAGTTTTGTTCAAGCACTGTGTGTCTAGATTAGCAGTTCTCAGAGGGTTTCCTTGACCATTAGCATGAGTGTCACCTGGGAAATAGATATTCTCAGACACTCCTCCCCCACCCGCCACCCCTGCCCCTGCCCCAGACTTACTGAGTCACAAAGTCTGGGATAGGTCCAGCATTGTGTGTTGTAACAGCTGTCTGTGATATTGATGCATGTTCAAGTTTGAGAACCACTGGTCTGGAATAAGGTTCAAGGAGTGTATCTGACTCTGCTTCTTTCAAGGCACTGTTCACATTACCTTTAAAGAACCATTTCTAGATCAGAATTAGTTTATCTTTCTTCGGTTTGCCCATGATTTATTAAATCTACCTCTCCTTGTTAATGCTTTTAACAGTTTTCCTTTTTAGAGAGAATGGCTATCTCTCTTATTAGATTATTAGTTTTTGAAAGACTGCTCCATGAGGTTACTCAGGTACAGTAGACTTTGTGGAGAGTTGGCACTCAATAATATTTGCTGAATATCTTAAAAAAAAATTTTTTTGACAGGATCTTGCTCTGTCACCCAGGCTGGAGTGCGGTGGTGTAATCACAGTTCACTGCAGCCTCAACCTCCTGGACTCAAGTGATCCTCCTGACTCTGCCTCCTTAGTAGCTGGGACTACAGGTGCACCGTCACACCCGGCTGAATTTTGTATTTTTTGTAGAGACAGGGTTTTGCCACATTGCCCAACCTGGTCCTGAACTCCTGGGCTCAAAAGATCTTCCTGCCTTGGCTTCCCAAAGTGCTGGCATTACAGGCATGAGCCACCATGGATATCCTTGGATATTTAAATCTAATTTTTTTTTTTTGGCTAGTTTTAAAATAATTGTAACAACTAGAATTTGAGTGTATACTACATTCCAGCATATGTTAAATGAAGTAGACTTTTTTTTTTTTTTTAGCTCTCCATTTGATAGTTGAAGAAACTGAGTCTCATGGAAATTAAGTTTCCCTGGTTATACACGCAGGAAGTGAGAGGGCTAAGACTCAAACCTGTCTTGAAGTCAAGATCGGTGTATCTCATTGTGGTTTTGATTGCCATTTCTCTGGTAATTAGTGATGTGGAACATTTTTCCGTATGTTTGTTGGCTGCTTTTGTGTCTGTGTCTTCTTTTGAGAGGTGTCTGTTCATGTCTTTTTTTTTTTTTCCTAACTTTTATTTAGATTCAGGGAGTATATATGCAAGTTTGTTAAATGGATGTATCATGTGATGCTGAAGTCTGGGGTATGAATGATCCTGTCACCTAGGCAGTACGCTTAGTAACCAATAGGCAGTTTTCCTCCTTGCCCCTCTCCCTTCCCCCTCTGGTAGTCCCCAGTATCTGCTGTTCCCAACTTTATGTCCATGGGACCCAGTATTTAGCTTGCACTTTTAAGTGAGAACACTTTGCTTTTCTGGGTCTCTCTTAATTTACTCAGGATAATGGCCTTGAGCTGTATCCATGTTGCTGGAAAGGACGTAGTTTTGTTTTTTTCTAATGGCTTTGTATTCCGTGATATATATGTACTACATTTTCTTTATCCAATCCACAATGACGGGCACCCAGATTGATTCCATATCTTTGCTATTATGAGTAGTGCTGAGGTAAACATACAAGCGCATGTGTCTTTTGGTAGAATGATTTGTTTTCTCCTGGGTATGTACCCAGTAGTAGGATTGTTTGGTTAAATGGTAGTTCCATTTTTAGTCCTTTGAGAAATCTCCAAACTGCTTTCCGCAGTGGCTTAACTAATTTACATTCCCACCAGCACTGGCTAAGTGTTTCCTTTTCTCTGTAGCCTTGCCAACATCTGTAATTTTTTGACTTTTTAATGATACTCTTTATGACTGGTGCAAGATGGTATCTCATTGTGGTTTTGGTTTGCAGAGTGGAGTATTTCTTCATGTGTCATGTTTGTTGGCCACTTGTTTGTCGACAGTGAGACGAACTCTCACTGTCACCCAGGCTGGAGTGCCGTGGCACGATCTCGGCTCACTACAACCTTCACCTCCCAAGTTCAAGCGATTCTCATGCCTCGGGCTCCCGAGTAGCTGGAATTATAAAGGTGTGCCACCATGCCCAGCTAATTTTTATATTTTTAGTAGAGAGAGTTTTGCTGCATTGGCCAGGCTGGTCTTGAACTCCTGACCTCAAGTGATCCGCCCTCCTTGGCTTCCCAAAGTGCTGGGATTACAGGCGTGAGCCACCATGCTTGACCTCTGCCCACTTTTTAATGAGGTTATTTGTTTTTTGCTTGTTGATCTGTTTAAATTCCCTATAGATTCTGGATATTAGATCTTTGTCAGATGCACAGTTGGTGAATATTTTCTCTCATTCTGTAGGGTGTTTACTTTGCTTTTTTTAGTTTGTTTGTTTTTTGAGACGGAGTCTTGCTCTGTCGCCCAGGCTGGAGTGCAATGATGTGATCTTGGCTCACTAAAACCTCCATCTCCTGGGTTCAAGTGATTCTCCTGCCTCAGCCTCTTGAGTAGCTGGGATTACAGGCGCCCGCCACCATGCCCAGCTAATTTCTGTATTTTTAGTAGAGATAGAGTTTCACCATGTTGGCCAGGCTGGTCTCGAACTCCTGACCTCATGATCTGCCCACCTTGGCCTCCCAAAGTGCTGGGAATACAGGTGTGAGCCGCCATGCCCAGCCCTCTGCCCACTTTTTAATGAGGTTATTTGTTGTTTGCTTGTTGATCTGTTTTAAGTTCCCTATAGATTCTGGATATTAGACCTTTGTCTCATGCATAGTTTGTGAATATTTTCTCTCATTTTGTAGGGTGTTTACTTTGTTGACAGTTTCTTTAATGTGTCAAAGCTCTTTAATCAGGTCCCATTTGTCAATTTTTGTTTTTGTTGGAATTGCTTTTGAGGACTTAGTCATAAATTCTTCGCCAAGGCCAATTTCCAGGAGAGCATTTCTGAGGTTTTCTTCCAGAACTTCTGTAGCTTTAGGTCTTACATTTAAGTCTTTAATCTGTTTTGAGTTAAATTTTGTATATAGTGATAGGGGTCTAGTTTCATTCTTCTGCATATAATAGCCAACTATCCCAGCACCATTTATTGAACAGGGAGTTCTTTCTTCATTGCTTATTTTTGTTGACTTTGTCAAAGCTCAGATTTTCTAGATGAATAGCTTTATTTCTCGGTTCTCTATTCTGTTCCTTTGGTCTGTGTCTGGGTTTTCTGGTTTATGTGCATAGGGGTATTGATAATAGTCTCTAGGATCTTTGTATCTTTATGGGATTGGTTGTAATGCCATCTTTGTCATTTCTGATTGAGCTTATTTGGATCATCTCTTTTTTCTTTGTTAATCTAGCTACTGGTCTATCCGTTTCGTTTATTCTTTCAGAAAACCAACCTTTGGTTTTCTTGATCCTTTGTATAGATTTTTGGGTCTCAGTTTTGTTCAGTTCTGCTTTGAGTTTAGTTATTTCTTTTCTTCTGCTAGCTTTGGGGTTTTTGTTTTTCAAGTTCTTCTAGGTTAATGTTAGATTGTTATTTGAGAGCTTTCTAACTTCTCAATGTAGGCATTCAGTGCTCTGAACTTCATCTTAACACTGCTTTTGCTGCATCCCAGAGATTTTGGTACTTGTGTCTCTGCTTTTATTTATTTCAAAGAATTTTTTGATTTCTGTTATATGGTGGAACCACTTTAGCTGGTAGATATATTTCCTGATCTTTGACAGAAGTGGGTCAACCATGCTGTTGTTTGTGTGCATTGGAAGTTGTGGCTGTTATGCCATTGAAAAATTTAAATCTTAATATCTCATAACAGTGTTAACTAAACTTTCATTTAGTGATGGTGTGGTACTGAAATATATCCCAAATCAATAACATTGGAATGGATGCTAAACATGATCTTACACGGAAAAAGGCTAAACAATCAGCCTGACATTTGGTGCTGTTGATTTGGGAGTAGATACTGTATAGACAAAAGTGCTTAGAAAATAGGATTTTAAAAGGCATTACAGTAGGAATGCCTCACAAAAAAATCACTTGATGTAGAGTAATGGAAAACAATACTGGTGATACGGTCTGGCTGTGTCCATACCCAAATCTCATCTTGAATTCCCATGTGTTGTAGGAGGGACCTGGTGGGAGGTAATTGAATCCTGGGGGCAGGTCTTCCTTATGCTGTTCTTGTCATAGTGAATAAGTCTCCCAAGATCTGACAGTTTTATAGGAGGGAGTTTCCCTGCACAAGCTCTCTGATTGCCTGCTGCCATCTGTGTAAGATATGACTTGCTTCTCCTCGCCTTCTGCCAGTATTGTGAGGCTTCCTCAGCCATGTGGAACTGTAAGTCCATTAAAGAGTTTTTCCTGTGTAAATTACCCAGTTTCGGATATGTCTTTGTCAGCAGTGTGAAAATGGACTAATTAAGCAAATTGTTACCAGGAGTAGGGTGCTGCTGAAAAGATACCCCAAATGTGGAAGCAACCTTGGAACTGGGTAACAGGCAGATGTTGGAACAGTTTGGAGGGCTCAGGAGAAGAGAGGAAAATATGGGAAAGTTTGGAAATCCCTAGAGACTTGTGGAATGGCTTTGGCCAAAATACTGATAATGATATGGACAATGAAATTCAGGCTGAGGTGGTCTCATGGAGATGAGGAACTTGTTGGTCGTTGGAGTAAAGGTGACTCTTGCTATGTTTTAGCAAAGAGACTGGTGGCATTTTGCCCCTGCCCTAGAGATTTGTACTTTGAACTTAAGAGATGACTTAGGGTATCTGGCAGAAGAAATTTCTAAGCAGCAAAACGTTCAAGAGGTGACTTGGGTGCTGTTAAAGGCATTCAGTTTTACAAGGAAACAGAGCATTAAAAAAGTTTGGAAAATCTGCAGCCTGACAGTGCGATAAAGAAAACCCCATTTTCTGGGGAGAAGTTCAAGTTGGCTGCAGAAATGTTGATAAGGAATGAGGAGCTGAATGTTAATCCCTGAGACACTGGGGAAAATGTCTCCAGGGCATGTCAGAGATCTTCATGGCAGCCCCTTCCATCACAGGCCCAGAAGCCTAGGAGGAAAAAGTAGTTTTGTGGGCTGGGCCCAGGGCCCCCTTGCTGTGTACAGCCTAGGGACTTGGTGCCCTGTGTCCCAGCTGTCCCAGCTGTCCCAGCTGTGGCTGAAAGGGCCAATGTAGAGCTAGGGCTGTGGCTTCAGAGAGTGCAAACCTCAAGCCTTGGCAGCTTCCATGTGGTATTGAGCCTGCTAGTGTACAGAAGTCAAGAATTGGGGCTTGGGAACCTCCGCCTAGATTCAGAAGTTGTATAGAAATGCCTAGATGTTCCAGGCAGTAGTTTTTTGCAGGGTCAGGGCTCTCACGGAGAACTTCTGCTAGGGCAGTGCAGAAGGGAAATGTGGGCTTGGAGCCCCCACACAGAGTCCCTGTTGGGGCATCGCTTAGTGGAGCTGTGAGAAGAGGGCCACTGCTCTCCAAACCTCAGAATGGTAGATCCACTGACAGCTTATATGGTATGCCTGAAAAAGCCACACTCAATGCCAGCCCATGAAAGCAACCGGGAGGGAGACTGTATCCTGCAAAGCCACAGGGGTGGAGCTGCCCAAGAGTGTGGGAACCCACCTCTAGCATCAGTGTGACCTGGATGTGAGACATGGAGTCAAAGGAGGTCATTTTGGAGCTTTAAGATTTGACTGCTCCACTTTATTTTGGACTTACATGGGGTCTGTAGCTCCTTTGTTTTGGCCGATTTCTCACATTTGGAATGGCTGTATTTACCCAATACCTGTACCCCCATTGTAGCTAGGAAGTGACTAACCTGCTTTTGATTTTACAGGCTCATAGGCAGGAGGGACTTGCCTTGTCTTGGATGAGACTTTGCACTGTGGACTTTTGAATTAATGCTGAAATGAGTTAAGAGTGTTGGGAAGGCATACTTGGTTTTGAAATGTGTGGACATGAGATTTGGGAGGGACCAGGGGCAGAATGATATGGTCTAGCTCCATCCCCTCCTACACAAACCTCATCTTGAATTCCTATGTGTTGTGGGAGGGACCCAGTGGGAGGTAATTGAATCTTGGGGGCAGGTCTTTCCCATGCTGTTCTATGATAAGACTCACAATATCTGACAGTTTTATAAGGGGTGGGGGGGTTCCCTGTGTAAGCTCTCTGTTTGCCTGCTGCCATCCATGTAAGATGTGACTTGCTCCTCCTTGCCTTCCGCCAGGATTGTGAGGCTTCCCCAGCCATTGTGGAACTAAGTTCAGTAAACCCTTTTTCCTGTATAAGTTACCCAGTTTCAAGTGTGTCTTTATCAGCAGCGTGAAAATGGACTAATACAACTGGTTATATAGTTGAAGGCACAAAACTGTGGCAGTGTACCTCAGTCTGCAATGACTGATGTTTATGGGTGCTGAAAATTCATCTTTACCCCTGCCCTGCCTCTCTATCTTTTTTTTTTTTTCCTGTAGGAAAATTATCTCAACTGAAGTTTTAAATTATGTGAAGCTTTCAGCACTAGCATCTCTTGTATAAAAAAAGATGATTGGATTTAGATTATCTTCCCTCCCCGCCACATCATTTAACATGGCATCTGTTGTTTTTTGATTTTTTAATAATATCCTTTTTTTTTTTTGAGATGTAGTTTAGCTCTTATTGCCCAGGCTGGAATGCAATGGCACGATCTCGGCTCGTTGAAACCTCTGCCTCCTTGATTCAAGTGATTTTCCTGCCTCAGCCTCCTGAGTAGCTGGGATTACAGGTGTTTACCACCACGTCTACCTAATTTTTAAAATATTTTTAACAGAGATGGGGTTTCACCATGTTGGCCAGCTGATTTCGAACTCCTGACCTTAAGTGATCCGCCCGCCTTGGCCTCCCAAAGTGCTAGGATTACAGGTGTGAGCCACTATGCCCGGCCAACAGCTAATACCCTTTCTGACTGGTGTGAGATGGTATGTCATTGTGGTTTTGATTTGCATTTCTCTGATGATTAGTGATGTGGAGCAATTTTTTCATGTTTGTTGGCTGCTTGTATGGCTTTTTTTGAGAAGTATCTGTTCATGTCCTTTGCCTGTTTTTAAATGAGGTTGTTTTTTGCTTGTTGATTTAAGTTCCCTATAGATTCTGGATATTAGACCTTTGTTAGGTGTATAGTTGGTGAATATTTTCTCCCACTCTGTAGGTTGTCTGTTTACTTTGTTGATAGTTTCTTTTGCTGTCTAGAAGCTCTTTAATTAGGTCCCACTTACCAATTTTTGCTTTTGTTGGAATTGTTTTTGGGGACTTAGCCAAAAATCCTTTGCCAATCCAATGTCTACAAGAGTATTTCCTTGGTTGTCTTTTTTATAGTTTGAGGTCTTACATTTAAATCTTTGATCCATTTTGGGTTAATTTTTGTATATGGTGAAAGGTAGGGAGTCCAAGTTCAGACTTCTGCATATGTCTAGCCAGACATCCCAGCACCATTATTGAATAGGGATTCTCTTAAAAAGAGTAAGTGCTGGCCAGGTGTGGTGGCTCATGCCTGTAATCCTGGCACTTTTGGAGGCCAAGGCGGGCAGGTCACTGAGGTCAGGAGTTTGAGACTAGCCTGGCCAACATGGTGAAACCCCATCTCTACTAAAAATACAAAAATTAGCCAGGTGTGGTGGTGCACACCTGTAGTCCCAGCTACCTGGGAGGCTGAGGCACAAGAATCAGTTGAATCTGGGAGGTGGAGGTTGCAGTGAGCTGAGATAGTGCCACTGTACTCCACTCTGGGTGACTGAGCAAGACTGTCTCAAAAAAAAAAA
>NW_012101721.1:45817-112532 GCF_000951045.1 Mandrillus leucophaeus
TTGCAGTGAGCCGAGATTGCGCCACTGCACTCCAGCCTGGGGCACAGAGCGAGACTCTGTCTCAAAAAACAAAACGAAACAAACAAACAAACAAAAAAATACCATCTTTTGCAAGAGTATTATCTTATTAAATGTTTATTTAGCTATTTACAAGTATGTGTGTACTGGGTCATGATGTAAAATGAAATTCATACTCTGAATCACAGTTAAACAAAGTGTTTTCTGAAAGTCATTGGTTGGAATGGAAGAATGTCCTGCCTGGGCTTCTTTCCCAGCTCTATCACTTTTTCAGCTTTGTGACATTGGGTTAGGTATCTAACCTACTCATACCTCATCTTTTCATCTGTAAAGCGGGGATAATATTAATATCTACCTCATAAAATTGCTGTAAAGATCAAATTAGTAAATCCAGGCAACTGCTAAATAAATATTAGCTAATATTGTTAACATAGGTATTAATACAGATTCATTGTTCATTATAGCAAATTTTGAAAATAGATTTAAAAAGAATTTAACCCTTCATATCATCACACAGAGATAAGCACTGGAATAATCTTTTTTCCCAATGCCCAAGAAATAAGAAAATTTAATGTAAATGTAATTAAAGAAATCTGCTGGTATCATAGAAATTCACATATTCAGACTCAGAAGAAAAGCTTTAAAGATCAAGTATCTTGACATGTCCACAAATCTTTGTATTTAAAGATAAGCTCGAGATAAGTAAGCTAAACTAGATTCACCAAAGATAGAGTTAAGCCTAAGCCTCTTTCTAGAATAAAGATGAAAGAAATGAAATCAGGAAGGGTGCAGTGTTATCGTTATAAAGAAGAGCTTATTACCACAACATTATGGTGGCAGCTGTTTCATTAATTCCTAAGGCTGAATGCAGGAGCCCATCTAAATACCACACTTGTCATAAGTCCTACTCACAGATGAACACCGTACTCCAAACGTGGCTGACCAAAGTACTCAGTTTCTTTACAGTTTCTCCCTGGGTGATCTCATCTGTTCTATGACCTTAAATCCTTTCTAGATGTTGATAAACTCTTAAATTTACATCCTTAGCTCAGACCTCTCCTCTGAGCCCTGACTTACAGGTCTAACTTCTTGCTTTACATCTCTTCTTGGAAATCTAACATATTTAAAACAGCTTTTGGCTTTTTTCCTCCTGATGTAACCTGTCCTTCCTCGAATCTTTCCTGTCTCAGTAATGAGCACCACCCGGCTGCTTGAACCTGAAACCGTAGAGCACCATTCCTTCCTCTTTCTGCCCCACCTGACATCCAGTCCATCGGCACCTCCTGCCAGTTGTGCCCCCAAGATTCGTCTCTAGCACCTCCTGTTGGCTCCATCCCTACAGTCGGCACGTGGGGCTGGCCAGCCACTGTGCGCCTGGAGCTGTGCTAACCTGCTTCTGCTCTGGAGCTTAGCAGCTGGGTAATTTGTCCTAACAGAAATCAGACATATCAGTCCCCTGATTAAAAACCATGAGTGGGCCTGGCACTCATGGGCTGATGCATGTAATCCCAGCACTTTGGGAGGCCTAGGCGGGCAGATCACAAGGTCACGAGTTTGAGACCAGCCTGGGCAACATGGTGAAAACCCGTCTCTACTAAAAATACAAAATTTAGCCAGGTGTGGTGGCACACACCTATAATTTCAGCTACTTGGGAGACTGAGACAGGAGAATTGATTTAACCCAGGAGTCAGAGGTTGCAGTGAGCCGAGATTGCACCATTGCACTCCAGCCTGGGTTACAGAGTAAGACTCCGTCTTGGGAAAACAAAACAAAACAAACCAAAAAAGCCGAGACAGGTGGATCACGAGGTCAAGAGATAAAGACCATCCTGGCCAACATAATGAAACCCTGTCTCTATTAAAAATACAAAAAAAAAAAAAAAAAAACCCAAAAAACAAAAAAAGAAAACAGCTGGGCATGGTGGTGGGCGCATGTTATCCCAGCTACTTGGGAGGCTGAGGCAGGAGAATTGCTTAACCAGGGAGTCGGAGGTTGCAGTGAGCCGAGATCGCACCACTGCGCTCCAGTCTGGCAACAAAGTGAGACTCTGTCAAACAGAACAAAACCATGAGTGCCTTTCTTTGCACATGGGATAAAATCTGTATTCCCAACCATAAAAGGCTCTGCATTATCTGGCCCTATCTGCCACTCTTCCTCTTTTTTTTCTCATTGTCCTTTGTCTCACTTTGGTGATACTGCCCTTTTCTCAAGAGCTTGAACTCACCCAAAATTCCTACCTTTGAGACTTTATAGATACTTCACCCTCTCCCTGCGATACATCCCTCTCTCTCCCATCCCCAAAATTTAGCTTTTCATCTCTCAAATCTCAATTTATATACTTCCTTAGCAAGGCTTTGCCCAGCCACCCAGTCCAAAGTAGTGGTTCTCTTGTTATCTTGAACCTATTATCCTCCTTCTCAGCATCTTGTTCATTTGTTTCACAGTATTTGTCACAGTTTAGTAATTATGTATTTCTTGTGTATCTTTCCCAAAAACTTCAATGAGGGATAAAGTCATTCCTATTTTATTCCTCATTGTGTATGAAATGAAGTAGTGAATGAACAAATGAATAAAAAGGGACAGTCATACATTTTGGAAACAGTGCAAACTTATAAACATTCTCATTGCCAACTTTTATATTAATATAGGTCTTTTGGATGATGCAGGTACCTGTTTTCAGAGTGTATCATAATATTCTGTCACTAGGGGGCAGTTACACACCTGCGATTCAACTTACCTAGTTTACTCTCAAGACATTTTTTTTCTTCAATATTACCTGTTTTCATGTGTCTGTTTTGAGGGAAATTATACAAATTGGAAGATCCTGATTGTGTTTGTATAAGTTTATATTTTTTCCCTTCATACTTGAGTCGCTATTGATATAATGTATTTCTGACTATGCTAGATCAATCTTTACTCTAGAAAATTAGATTTTGTGTTTACACATAATTTCCATTTCTAATATATAATATTCCCATGCAGCCATCCTCTAGATTTTTGTTTGGGAAAGGGGTTGGGTATCGGGGCGGGCAATCTGTATTGTCAGCATCGTAGTAGATAATACAAAATGATCTTAATAGGAGATGCATACACACGAAATGGCTTTTCCCATTGGCAAACACTGAAGTTACATGAAAGGAAAGGAACAACAGTCTGCAGAGATCTGACTTTCTCTAGGAATTAATTTCGCAGCTAGAACTTCTGAGGATTTGCCCAAGTGCTTACTATCATTATTCCTGTTTAAAAAAAGCGAAACTTCGTTCCTGAGTTCACCAACCTTGAAATTAGTAAGCATGTTTTACTATTCTTCGTGTCATTTTATATGCATATTTGAAATTGTGCAGATTAACAGTATTGAGATTCTTCCTCTAGCAAAATCAGAAGTATTGTGAAAACCAAAACTTTTGTCAGGAATCCTATAATTTTAAGCTGGCAGGCTGTGTGAGTTGTAAATTTTATGTTTGTTACTGCAGCTAAAGATGTACCATTTTAGCTTATAAACAAATCCCTGCCATCCTTTGTTAGCACCATGTGAACCACACTGTTTATAGACATCTGAATATCTGTATGATTTTCTTGACTATGGTGATGATATTTTAAACTGTGGTTATAATTTAAAATCATTTTTAAAGCCTGTATCCGTTTCAGCCAAGCATTAAGTGCTAATACTGAAAAATGTATCTGAAAATGAGTTATTTTGTAACAGAGGTTAGATGTAACAAAATGCTAGGAAGAAAGCCAAAAACCTGTCATGATACCTATTACTGTTAGTTTAGGAGAAAGAACTCTGAATTGTTAGCCAAAATGTCAACAAAATCAAAGCAGTACTAAAATGCATATACTTTTAAGTTCATGAAAATTGTTGTATAACCAAGCCAGGATGGTGGGCAAAATGCTGGCCCCAGGGGCTAATATTAGCGTGGCTGTAACGTGTTCCTAAATCAGGTTATTTTCGGTGCTAAGGCATGAAATATGTTTTTTTATTAATTTTAATTGACGATCATAATTGTATTTATGGGGTAGGTACAGTGTGATGTTTTGATACATGTATACAATGTGCTTCACCTCAGTTATTTTTTGTGATGAGACATCTGAAATTTGCTGATAGTAACTTTTGAAATACACAATACATTATTATTAACTGCAGTCACCATGCTGTGCTATAGATTTTTAAAAATTCTTTTTAAATAATTTTTTGAGACAGAGTCTCACTCTGTCACCCAGGCTGGAGTGCAGTGGCGTGATGTTGGCTCACTGCAGCCTCCACCTCCTGGGCTCAGGTGAATCTTGTGCCTCAGCCTCCCTAGTAGCTGGGATTATGGACGAGCACCGTGACACCTGGCTAATTTTTGTATTTTTAGGAAAGATGGGGTTTCACCATATTGGCCAGGCTGGTCTCGAACACCTGACCTCAAAAGTTTGCCTGCCTCAGCCTCCCAAAGTACTGGGATTACAGGCGTGAGCCACCGTGCCCGGCCTGTGCTAGACATGTTAAACACAAATTCCTCCTAACTGAAACTTTGTACCCTTTGAACAGCACATGCTCGTTTCATTTCCTCACCCCGACTCCCATCCGCTGGTAACTACCATTTTATTTTCTACGGCCGTGGCCCCCAACCTTTTTGGCACTAGGGACTGGTTTCGTGGAAGATAAATTTTCCATGGACGAGGTTGGGGTGGGGATGGTTTTGGGATGATTCAAGTGCATTACATTTATTGTGCACTTTATTTCTATTATTATTACACTGTATCATATAATGAAATAATTATGCAACTCATCATAAGGTAGAATCAGTGGGAGCCCTGAGCTTCTTTTCCTGCAACTAGATGTAGGTGTCATCTGGAGGTGATGGGAGATAGTAACAGATCATCAGGCATTAGATTCTTATAAGGAGGGTGCACCCTAGACCCCCCACATGCGCAGTTCACAACAGGGTTCTCACTCCTGTGAGAATCTCATGCAGCTGCTGATCTGACAGAGGCGGAGCTCAGGCGGTAATGCGAGCAGCGGGGAGTGGTGGTAAATACAGATGGAGCTTCCCTCGCTCGCCCTCTGCTCACCTGCTGTGTGGCCTGTGGCCCGGGCCTGCTGTAAGACATGATGTATTTTTGGTTGTTTGAAAGGTGGGTATAGTAATGTAAAGAATTTTACTTCATACATTTGTTCTACTTAAGTATATTTTAAAACAAAAATGTTTGAGGATTTTAGATTTTTAAACTTTAGGAATCCACTTTCTATTTTGTTTCATTGAGAAATTAATTCTTGAAATATGAGACTTGTACAATTCTCAAAATCTTTGAGAACGCATTTCTCATAAAACATGATCACTTTGTGTTTACATATATGTGTATATCCATGTACATACACACATGCACATACATATATACATATACATACACATTTTCCCTATTCATTTACTTTTATATAGCCAACCACTTACAGGGACACTAAAAGCTGACAGCCACCAATATTACTCTGGGGCAGTGTATATAATAAGTTATATAAATTTTGCACCTTATTCCTTCATATACATAATGTATTAGTATGCCCATATTGTGATCAGCTGCAAGTTTTAGCCTTGTAGTTATTGTTTGTTATTTTGTATCCTTTATTCTTTTATAGTTTTATAGGTTATCTTCTACTGTTTGTTTTGTAGGGTTCTCTGTGTATGTGAAAAGCAAAAAAAAAAAAAAAAATGCTCCCCATTTTGTGAATTGTGAATAGGTTTTGTTTCCATAATCTATTTTCAGGTCAGCTGCTTGTTATTTGGAATTTGTTTTCCCATAAACATAATGTTGGCTAAATTTTTGAGCCAACATGCAGAACCTATTTCTTCACAACTGACTTAATTACCACTTATAGCTTGTTTTTTTGGGATAAATTGCATTGCACCTTCTAACTCTTGTAATTATAGCTGTTGCTGCTTCTTTCTTCTACTTTTAAAGAGAGACAGGGTCTCATGCCAGTCAGAATGGTGATTATTAAGAAGTCAAGAAACAACAGATTCTTGTGAGGTTACAGAGAAATACGAACACTTTTACACTATTGGTGGGAATATAAATTAGTTCAACCATTGTGGAAGACAGTGTGGTGATTCCTCAAAGATTTAGAACTGGAAATACCGTTTGACCCAGCAATCTCATTACTGGGTATATACCCAAAGGAATATAAATCATTCTATTATAAAGATACATGCACGTATATGTCCATTGTAGCACTATTCGCAAGAGCAAAGACATAGAATCAACCCAAATGTTAATCAATGATAGGCTGGATAAAGAAAATGTACATATACACCATGGAATACTACACAGCCATAAAAGGAACGAGATCGTGTCCTTTGCAGGGACATGGATGGAGCTGGAAGCCATTATCCTCAGCAAACTAATGCAGGAACAGAAAACCAAACACTGCATGTTCTCACTTATAAGTGGGAGCTGAAAAAGAGAACACGTGGACACAGGGAAGGGAACAACACTTACTGGGGCCTGCTGGGGGAGGGCACAGAGGGGAGAGCATTAGGGAAAAGAGCTAATGCATATGGGGCTTAATATCTAGGTGATGGGTTGATAGGTGTAGCAAACCACCATGGCACACATTTACCTATGTAACAAACCTGCACATGTACCCCAAAACTTAAACAAAAAGAGATGGGGTCTCGCTTTGTCACCCAGGCTGAAGTGTAGTGGTATGATCATAGCTCGCTGCAGCCTTGACCTCCTGGGCTCAGGTGATCCTCCTGCCTTAGCCTCCCAAGTAGCTGGGACTACAGGTGTGCGCTACCACACCCAGCTAATTTTTAACTTTTTTGTAGAAATGGGATCTTGCTGTGTTGCCCGGGCTGTTCTCAAACTCCTGTCCTCAAGAGATCCTCATACTGCGGCCTCCCAAAGTGCCGGGATTATAGGCATGAGCCACCATGCCCAGTCTGTACCTTCTAATCTCAGATCAGGGACCCACCCTACACACATGAACGCACACACACACATCAGGAACACCTTAACTCCCTGGGCCCACCCTACACACACACACACACACACACACACACACACACACACACAAAACAAAACAAAAAAACAAACAGAGACTCCTTTCTCTGTGTTGCACCTAAATCTGATAGTGGGAATATATGCATGGGTGATCTCAGTGCAGAAGATACCATGGTGGATAGGAGCCTGGGAATTCTGTGATGCTGAAGAAAGAAGACTTAGAAGATGACGCCTAATGACAATGTTATCTACTTTGTTTCTGCGGATAGGCTTTGGCATCTGGGGCTGTGACTCTAGCATAGTTGGGAGCTATAGGGATGCTCATTATGGCTCTGAACTCTGTGTCAAAAGAGATAGAGAATTGGTGGCAGTTCTCATGTTTTAACTGGAAATAAGAAGGCAGTGCCAGATCAACTCTATGCAAAATAAGGTGCTGATAAAAGGAATCTACAAAAAACTCTATAACTGACATCATGCTTTATGGTGAAAAATGGAATGTCTTTCCTGTAAAATCGGAGACAAGGCAAGGATGTCTACTTTCACCACTCCTATTTAACATCACACTGGATGTCTTAACCAGTGTATTAAGGCCAGAGAAAGAAAGAAAAGGCACATAGATTGAAAAAATAAAAGTAGTTTTAGATGACATGATTGTTTATGAGGAAAGTCACAAGGAATCTACAAAAAAATTCTTAGAGCTAATAAGTAAGTTTAGCAAGGTCCTAGAATATAAGGTCAACACACACACACACACACACACCAGTTGTATTGCTATGTACTTAACAGTGAATGTTTGGAAATGAAAACTAAAAAAAATCCATTTATAATAGCTTCCTAAATGAAAATTTTAGGTTTAAATCTAACAAAATATGTTTATGGAAAAGCAAAGAAACTAGAAGAGCCAAAACAAGTTTAAAAGAAGAATAAAGTTAGAAGAAGCACAGTACAGGTCTTAAGACTTACAATGACACCACAGTGATGAAGATGGTATAATATCAGCAGAGATACAACCAAACATGTAGATCAGTGAAACAGAATAAAGGGTTCAGTGACAGACCCATAAAAGATGGGCAGTTTTTTTGATAACAGCTTTATTGAAGTATCATTTAAATACCAAACAAGTCACCTATTTAAAGTATGCAGTGAATTATTTTTAGTATATTCAGAGTTGTGCAACATCACCTTAAAACATTTTCATCACTTCAGAAGGAAACCCCATCCTCTTTAGCTAGCACCTCTCAATCCCCCATTTCCCTAGCCCTAAGCAGCCACTACTTTCTGTATCTATAGATTTGCCTATTCTGGACATTTCTCATCAATGGAATCATATAATATGTGGTCCTTTGTGAGCGACTTCCACTTAACATAATGTTTTCAATGTTCATCTTGTGTTTTAGTTTGTATACTTCATTCCTTTTTGCGGCCAAATAATATTTCATTTTATGGATGTATACCACATTTTCTTTGTCTCTTTATCACCTGAGAGATATTTGGGTTGTTTCCACCTCTAGGCAGTGGCCAACTGGTTTTTGACAGAGGTGCAGAACGATTAGTGAAGAAAGAGTATTGTTTTCAACAGGTAATGCTGAATCAATTGGATATTCATGTGGGAAAAAAAGGAGCGTCAACCTAAACCTCATAAATCTCATAAAAACAGTAATGCAAAATTGACTTAGATCTAAATGTAGGATTTGGAACTGTAAATTCCTCAAAGAAAGAACAAAGGAATATCTTTAGGACCTGTGGGTAGGTAGGCAAAGAATTAGACATGACCAGAAGAGCACAATTTTTTCTTATATATAAGAAAAAATATATAAATTAGACTCCATCAAAATTAAAAACTTTTGTTCTTCCAAAGACACTGTTAAGGGAGTGAAAAGACAAACTACAGACTGGGAGAAAATACTTGTAAATCACATATCCAGTGAAAGGACTTGTATCCCCAATATATAGAAAGCTCTCAAAACTTAACAGTAAGAAACAACCCAGTTAAAAAATGGGCAAAAGATATGAACAGACACTTCACCAAGGAGAATGTAGAGATGGCAAATAAGCTCATAAAAAGATAATTGAGGGGCATCGGGACTGAACTTGCTTGTATGAACGACTCTGTGTTGTTTAGAGTTTTCTTCTAGAGGAACAGGAGACTAATGGTGATGTCATACTCCCAAGTGGCTTTGGAAAAAAAAATGAGGCAAAGTTAAAAAAAAAAAAGATATTTTACACCTTTAATTTCTTGTAGAGAATGTGAATGAAAGTCACAATGTGACACCACCAAATACCTATTAGAAACAAACCGTGGGACATTCAAACAGTGGAATGCTTCTTAGCAATGAAAGGGAACAAATTATGGATACACACAACACATTGGATGAATCTTAGAGGCATTGTGTTGAGTGAAAGAAGGCAGTTTCAGTCATACACTGTATGATTCTATTTATGTGAACATTCTGGAAAAGACTAAACTACAGTGATAGGGAACAGATCAGTGGTTGCCAGGGGTTAGGGATGGGGTAGACTGTGACAACAAAGCAACAGTAAAAGGGAATGTTTTAGGCTGATGAAGCTGCTCTGTATCCTGAGTGTGGTGGTGGTTACACAAGTCTATACATGCATTAAAACTCACAGAACTGGCCGGGTGCAGTGGCTCAACGCCTGTAACCCCAACACTTTGGGAGGCTGAGGCAGGCGGATCACCTGAGGTCAGGAGTTCGAGACCAGCCTGGACAACATGGTGAAACCCCGTCTCTGCTAAAAATACAAAAATTAGCCAGCCGTGGTGGCTTATGCCTGTAATCTCAGCTACTCCAGGAGGCTGAGGCAGGAGAATCGCTTGAACCCAGGAGGCGGAGGTTGAACCCGGGTTGCGGAGGATCATGCCATTGCACTCCAACCTGGGCAATAAGAGTAAGACTCTGTCTCAAAAAACAAACAAAACAAAACAAAAAACCTCGTAGAACTGAACACTGAGACAAGTAGTAATTGGAGGACACAGCTATCATGAAATGGCAGTATTTTATGAGATAAAGAAAACAGAAAAGGAGGAACTTTTTTTTTTTTCTCTTAAATAGTCTCTTGTTCTTCTCAGAGTTTTAAGCTCTTTTTATACCCAAATATTTACCTTATTTTTGCAGGGTTTTTTTTCCTCCTAAATACCCTTTTTGGATAGGTGTCTCCAATATTCTCAAAAATTCTTTATTTGTTAATAAACCATATAGGTTAAATCTCAAAACAAACTCTAGAAAATGAATCATCTGTCTTCTTATGGAATTTTGCAAGATTGAAAGTTTCTTTTTACTTTTTTATTTTTTAAATTTTTCTTTGAGCCCTGACTATGGCAAGGACAGAATAGTTCTTAAGTGCTATCCATGGGGTCTTGTAAACCCTTGCTACAGATCGTTTCTGTAGTAACACAGTCTGACCATGAGCTTTCTCTGGTTTAGTGTTAGCTCTCTCACATAGGCTGATTTCATTCTGAGTCTTATAGTTTCTATTATATTTGAACTTCTTCCTAGTACAGAGAATAAGAAAGGATAAATTGTTGACAGGTTTTTGTGGCAGAAAAGGTTCGAAAAGGATCATAAAATAATGAGGGATCATGAATACGATGTGTTCATTTAAAGAATAAATATGGGACTAGAATGTATAATAGGAACTTAGTGTGTAGACATCAAAAGTTGATCTGTACATATTCAGCATTTTTCAAATTCTTTGTTTTTTTTTTTTGGGTTTTTTTTTTTGAGACAGAGTCTCGCTTTGTCGCCCAGGCTGGAGTGCAGTGGCGCGATCTTGGCTCACTGCAAGCTCCGCCTCCCGGGTTCACGCCATTCTCCTGCCTCAGCCTCCAAGTAGCTGGGACTGCAGGTGCCGCCACCACGCCCAGCTAATTTTTTGTATTTTTAGTAGAGACGGGTTTCACCGTGTTAGCCAGGATGGTCTCCATCTCCTGACCTCGTGAACCGCCCGCCTCAGCCTCCCAAAGTGCTGGGACTACAGGCGCCCGCCACCACGCCTGGCTATTTTTTTTGTATTTTTAGTAGAGATCAAATTCTTATTAGAATAGTCTCTTCAGCGCTGAGCTTAGCAACTTAAGCAAGATGTGGAAACGATTGCCAAGGTTCCTGAACCATGAAAATTTAAATAAGAGAATAGAAGAATACCTTTAAGAGAAGGTTAAAAGAATGGAAGCTTCCTAGGGAAGAGAGGGAGAGAATTTGAAACCTATGAAGGAGCTAGAACAGGATGGTAACTCTTCATTTCGACTGGCCACTGGTACAAAAAGCAGTGTCCTTTGATTTTCAGGAGGGATTTGTTGGCATATGAGCCTTTTCTCTCCATTTAATATATAAGTAAGGCAACTTACGTTATTGTATGGCGATACAGTAATGATTAGTTGCCTACAGCACTGGGAAACTTAAGCTGAAGTCCTAACTCATCTCTAACTAGTGGTATGACCTTAGTCCATTTCTTTATCTTCTGGGGCTTAATTCTTAATTTAACCTCTTATGTTTACAAATAAAGTTCAATTGCTCTAAGAGTTTCTGTGACTTCCAGATAATAATAATAGTTTACCAACACTTACATAGCACATACTATCTGCCAGTCATGGTTGCCAGTATATATATTCATATATATTAAGTATGCAGTCATGTGTAATTCTTGGAACTACTATGTGAGGTTAGTGTAGTTACTCTTGAGGAAGCTGAGACATGGAAGGTAAAGTAGCCCAAGGTGACAGGGTTAATAAAAAGGGAAGCTGTAGTTGAAGGGAGGAAGTCTGGCTGAAAGCCTATGCTCCTAACTCTTGTACTTCACTATATGGTCTCGCTCTCCCTAATTCTATTATTGCTTTGAATTGGATTTAATAAAAATGAAGATTTAGAGAGACCTCTCAATGGTTCTTTTTTTTTTCTTTTTTTTTTTTTTTTTGAGACGGAGTCTCACTCTGTCGCCCAGGCTGGAGTGCAGCGGTTTGATCTTGGCTCACTGCAATCTCTGCCTGCCTCCCAGGTTCAAGCGATTCTTCTGCTTTGGCCTCCCGAGTAGCTGGGATTACAGGTGCGCACCACCGTGCCCAGCTAATTTTTGCATTTTTAGTAGAGCCAGGGTTTCACTATGTTGGCCAGGCTGGTCTCGAACCTCACATGATCTGCCTGCCTCGGCCTCCCAAAGTGCTGGGATTACAGGAGTGAGCCACCATGCCTGGCCTGTTTTTTTTTTTTCTTTAATGGTAAAATATGAATAACAAGTGCTTAAATTATAAGGAAGGAACAACTCTAGTTAAAATGATCCATTCAGAGGAAAATTAAGAAGGTTACTAGTTGTTAATAGTGGCTGTGTATATTTCATATAATGTTTAGTTCCAAAAGAGAATATAAATCAAAGTGAAGTTACTCTGAGGACTCTATAGTCTTTGAAATTGTACAGTGACTTTAAAAATTCATGTAAAAACAAACCCGAATCCCTGTTTTTAAAGTTAGATTTAACCAGACTGTGATTCTGCATGCCTCTGTTGTCGGGTTCTCCCCTGGGATACTAATATGTTCTGGATGCCATATTTTAAGAAAAGCGCAACTAGCCTGAGGGATGGGAGTTAGAACTGTGTTGTGTAAGAAACAGTGGAAGGACCTAGTGGAACGACCTGGGGATGCTCAGCTGGGAGAAGGAAGAATAATTTCAAATAAATGAAAAGCTATCATTTAGAAGGATTAAACTCCATGGGATAGCACTGGACCAGTAGGTGCTAGTTACAGAGTGGCAGACTTTAGCTTGGTGGAAGCCAGCCGAATGCAAAATTGGCTGACTTATGTGGTGTTGGTTTCTTTGTCAGGAGATTTTCAAGCAAAGTCTGAGTAACACTTAAACATTTAACTTAATTTAGTGATAGGTTTGATTGCTTTCTAGTTCCTCTTATATACCATAACTTACATTGCTATTATGTCAGTAATTACTAGGTAAGTTTAAAAATGCACACACTTTTATATATATGCATGTCTCAGCTTATTAATTTTTAAGCTTTCTATTAGGACTATGTATTTTCATAGGTATTCCTTCATAGCACCATGCCAAAACCTTTGTGAAATAATACAACGTGAGGGATTTCAAACTCGTGCGTGTGTGTGTGCGCGTGCGGCAGGGGATGGAGGGTTGTTGCCCCTATTCTCTTCATTTTCAACTTTCATTTATGTATTCTACTTTTCTTTTCTTTTCTTTCTTTTTTTTTTTTTTGAGACAGAGTCTTACTCTCGCCCCGGCTGGAGTGCAACCTTAGCTCACTGTAACCTCCGCCTGCCCCGTTCAAGTAATTCTTCTGCCTCAGCCTCCCTAGTAGCTGGGACTACAAGCATGTGCCACCATGCCTGGCTAATTTTTGTATTTTTAGTAAAGACAGGATTTCACCATATTAGCCAGGCTGGTCTCGAACTCCTGACCTGAAGTGATCTGCCTGCTTTGGCTTCCCAAATCACTGGGATTACAGGTGTGAGCCGCTGTGCCTGGCCTCACTTATGTATTCTAATGCTGATTCTAACATTTAGAAACCTTTACTGAACCAGGTTTGAATCATCTGATGTAAAAGGGAGTATTTTCAGTGTTTGTTGCTTTTGTCAGGTGCATGTGAGGGAACCCTGGCTTGTTCAACCTGTCACCTCATCTTTGAAGATCACATATATGAGAAGTTAGATGCAATCACTGATGAGGAGAATGACATGCTTGATCTGGCATATGGACTCACAGACAGGTAAGATTTTGGGACTGCTTCAATTGTACTAATAATCTGGGAACATAGGTGTTTTATTATGTTGTCTATGTAAGACCAGACCCATGAAAGTAATAGTATTCTACCAGGTTAAATAACAGTCACAGATTTTGAGTATCATATATGTGGCAATTCTCTTGGTTTTCACTGCTATAGTTTAGACCTTATGAAACTTCACAAAAGTAAAAAAAATTAATTGGAAGTATTGGAAGTACAAGTTATAGATCCTAACACCTCTTCTTTAGTCTCTTTTTACTCCAGGAACTAATATTTATTACAGCTGAATAGAGGGGTTACATTTAATGCTTTTATAGTATTCTTGAAGGACAGGTTTGATAATTGAACACAATTATGGTGGAAAGTTTTACCTATTGAAGAGAACAGAATTTTTAAAGAAACTTAATATATAATAGTAATTATGTTAAAATGAGTAGTTCTTTTTCTAAGTGTACCTTAATCAGAGCTTATTCTTGTTATTAATTAATAGGTAGAGTTACTCTTGAAAGTGGTGAGATTTCCAGTAGCAAGTGACATTAAGTGATAACTTCTTTTTTTCTTAAAATATCTAGTCTTTCAATTAGAGTCGATGAAGGTAGCTAGCTGATATACTGTTTCAAGGGGTAAGATAGAGCTTATTAATTAAGGTTGGCTTTGTTTAACTCTAGTTTGGTGACCTTAATGACAAATAACTTTTTAAAAATTAAAAACAGTAATAATAGTTTTATTTCATGTGTATTATATAGCTACAATTTTGTTATATACTTAACATAAACTACCCCATTTAATCCTCACAAAAATTTTCAAGTCATTTGTATTTATTTAGAGAAGAAGAATCATTTTGTTCCTTTTTATAGTTCATTTCCCTCTTGGTAGATGTGAGACTGATAACTCTGGGAAGAGAAACTGGTGAAATAGTGTCTGTTTGGACACCAAAGCAGAGTGGATTGTGGCTACTGTCTGCCTGTCCCCTCACATCTTCAGTGCCATGTTCTCTATGAGCACCTCCTTTTTTCCCCCTTAACACAGAAACTAAATCCAATGACTGTATTGGTTTGGTTCTGAGAATTGTGTCTCTTAAAAAGAGAGGTAAATCATAACTAACTGCTTACCCTTTTATACAGTTACATTTATAGATGCATGTAATAGATAATTTTCTAATTGAAAAGAAAGGGAAAAGGAAGAGCTACAGTTAGATACAAAAGGTCTGTAATAAACGTCAGCTAGCAAGAATATTGATGATAAAATTGCCAAGTTTTAGAGCTAGATAATGGAGAGCAAGGAATAGCTTTTATAGTGTTTTATGGCTAGTATTCTTTTTTTTTTTTTTTTTTTTTTTTTTGAGATGGAGACTCGCTGTGTCGCCCAGGCTGGAGTGCAGTGGCTGGATCTCAGCTCACTGTAAGCTCCGCCTCCCGGGTTTACGCCATTCTCCTGCCTCAGCCTCCCGAGTAGCTGGGACTACAGGCGCCCGCCACCTCGCCCGGCTAGTTTTTTTTTTTGTATTTTTTAGTAGAGCTGAAGTTTCACCGTGTTAGCCAGGATGGTCTCGATGTCCTGACCTCGTGATCCGCCCGTCTCGGCCTCCCAAAGTGCTAGGATTACAGGCTTGAGCCACCACGCCCGGCCTATGGCTGGTATTCTTAAGTACACAGCATTTTAGTAGAAATACTTTGTGGCAAAGAGTATAATGAGTTTCACAGCTAGCATTTACAAAACACATTGACATATTTGGAATGGAAAGAATTTTGTTCAAAGCTGGTAACCACAGGTAAACTTATTTTTAGGGTATCAGAAAGTTTCAAAAAAAGAAATAAGGAAATTCAGCCTTTTAGTTCATATACTTACTTTACTTTAAATACTATGTAAATGTTTTTAATTTTTAAGCAAAAACACCATCATTTCATTTTTTTTTTTTTTTTTGAGACAGAGTCTTGCTTTGTTACCCTTGCTGGAGTGCAGTGGCATGATCTTGGCTCACTGCAACCTCTGCCTCCTGGGTTCAAGCAATTCTTCTGCCTCAGCCTCCCAAGTAGCTAGGATTACAGGTTCCCGCCACCATGCCCGGCTGATTTTTGTATTTTTAGTAGAGACGGAGTTTCACCATGTTGGCCAGACTGGTCTCGAACTCCTGACCTTGTGATCTGCCCGCCTTGGCCTCCCAAAGTGCTGGGATTACAGGCGTGAGCCACCGTGCCTGGCTTCCATGTTTTATTGGTTGTCCTTACCTTGATTGCTGATGGATGGATGATACATGGACAGCCTCATTGTTTTTTTCATACTGGTTACCTCTCTCCCTTTTCCCATTAGAGGAGCCGCCATGTCTTATTTTACCATTGTATCTCTAATGCCAGATTCACAATAGAGGTCACCAACTGCTTGCGGAATTAATAGTTGATGGAAAGGGAGATTCAGGAATTACCTGTGAGTTTACACTGGATGATTGTCATTGCTCCCTGCCACCAGTTTGCATGGATAATCTACACAGAGGCCTCAGATTCCTTATATGTAAGATGAGGTTAATAATAGTATCTACCTCACAGTATTGCTGTGTGGAGTTAATGAGGAAGTATATGTGAAGCTCTCAGAACAGTGCTTGGTGGAGAAAGCGTTCATTAAATGATAGTTGTTAGCATTGTAACTACCATCATATCGACCTATCTATTGGGAATTTACTGTAATGCCTAGGCACTTAAATATTATTTCTAACCTTCAGGGTTAGGCAGTACTATCACCATATTGTAGGTGGGGAGACAAGGTTTAGTTGTCGCGGATTTGCTTAAGGCTGCACAGCTAGTGGGTAACACCCCTGATTTAAATCCAGCTATGCTGGGCCACAAAGCCTTTAGTCTTTTACTCTTTCAAGCTGCTTCTCTGAATTGAAAACCAAACCCTAGATCTAAACTAAACCCAGTACCCAGTATATTTTCACCATCAGGGATATATGGCAAGAGTGACTGGAGAAAATAACTTCGAGGTTTGCACAGGTGTCAGAATGTTTTGGGACTCAAAAGTGTGAAATCAGGGGAGCCTTGTTGTCTGTTTCCTTCTCCAAAGTATGAGACACCGTCTGTATTGGTGAATCTTGGAGCCAGAGACCTTTAAGGAAGCAGAAAAAGTAGGAGAGTGAGGAAATAGCCACGGAGCGCCACTGCCTTATTTTCTAGAGTGAGCAGGAGCTTTTTGTTCCGTCTCTTTCTGTGTTCCCATAACAGGCTTATTGTTCTTCTATCAACACACTTCTGGTATCCTGCCATGTTTCACTGATAACTGTTTCCCTCTCTGTTTCCCTTACTAAAGTAACAGTTCCTTGAAGACCAGCATCATCTTGCTATCTGTATATGAATACCAAGAGTAATTAACAGACTCTCTAGAGCTCACTGCTGTCTTAGTGAATTTGTCCAAATTGGCTCGCCACTTTTTCTCTCTTGCAGACAGAGCTTAATGCATACTTGAGTATTGTGAAGGCTGTTTCCAATTCTACAAATAAAGAACTCTTCGTAGAAGGGATTTTTTTCCATTAGTAATCAGTATTTCTCATGGTTAAGCATACCCCTTTACTCCAAAACTTCCTGGTGGTGCCTCCTTGCTCACCAGTGAAACACAGACCCCTTAACTGATACTCACAGCTGCCTGTGCCTCTGGCCGCCTTTCTGGCCCATCATTCCCCTTGTCCTTGTTTACACTGTGCAGCAACCAAGCTAAAACACCCATCTTGCCTTAAATGTGGCTTGAGCTTCTCTGCGTTGTGTTGCCTTTGCCTCACATACTTTTCTCCTTTATCTTTTACTAAATAGTAAATAGTAAATCCTACCTATCCTGCAAAGCCAAACACTACCTCCCATGGCCAGAAGTAAGTGCTTTCTTCTTAGACCTCTCAGAGCCATTTGGCTTTCTCCCTTGGTGGCATTTGCCACAGTCTCACATGTTAAGTGTCTGAATGTGTCTCATCTCATCCCTTTGATTGAAAGTTTACTCATTAATGCTGGCATTAGCAACCAATCCTCACATCAGTCCTGTGAGGAATTCTCCTACTCATCTTGAAGATCAGGTTAGGAAACCAGCATTTGGTGAGGTTAAGCAAGTTGCCTGTGAACATGGTGTATTAAGTGCTGGGTTCTGCACTGCTGGTCTTTTTGGTTGTAACTCTGATGCTGTCTCTTTAGTGCATCCCAATGCCCAGAAAGTAAGAGGTGTTCAACAAGAAAGTGTGGAGTTGAGTTGGTCTTCGTCACTGACATTTAGTATTGTGCCTTTAGGTGCTCCATAAATGCTTGATGAATACATTAATAAAACCAAGACCTGAATATCACATTTCATCAAATCGAAGACATGTCGATTGTAAGATTAACATTTCTTTTTATATGCCACTAAGGAAGAGAAAAGCACTGCTAATTCAAATAAGACACAGTGTTATCACTTAACATATTTTCTGCATATTGAAAGAGTGAGTTAGACTTCTCTAGACACAGATTTGAATTATATATCACTTTAAGAAAAGAAAATGGCTGAGTGCTGTGCCTCTTGCCTGTAATCCCAACACTTTGGGAGGCTGAGGCGGATAGATCACTTGACCCCAGGAGGTTGAGACCAGCCTAAGCAACATGGTGAAACCTTGTCTCTACAAAACATTCAAAAATTATTCAAGCGTGGTGGTGTATGCCTGTAGTCCCAACTACTCAGGAGGCTGAGGTGGGAGGATTACCAGAGCCTGGGAGGTAGAGGTTGTAGTGAGCTGAAATCATGCCAGTGCACTCCAGCCTGGGTGACAGAGCCAGACCCTGTCTAAAAAAAAAAAAAAAGGAAAATAAACACAAAAGAAAATTAGTAGTAATTCTAAAAAAAAAAAAAAAAGAAAATTATAGTCATTCTTAAAATGACAAATATTTATTAATTCCAAATTTATACCCTGCTTTCTTTCTGTATTCTTCTTCGTTTTCATTTTGCAATCTTTTTATACTTATTTTGAAAAGTAGGTAAATTCAACATGTGGAACTTACATACTTTCCATAACTAAGTTGAAGAGACCCCTATATGAATATTGTCACCAAATTTATAGCTGTGAGATGACCATTACCTGACAGTGTAGCAGTGATTGGAAGATTCCACTGATTTTAAGATGCTTCTTGATTTTCAGAGATGGTAAAAATTTGAGAAAAAATATGCTGTTATAATTGATGACTTAAGTCTATGTATTTATTCCAGATTTCTTCTTTTAAAGGCTTTAAAAAGTGTAGCTTCCTTTTATAGTCTGTGTAGTTTTAATTATCTAGGAATTGATTAATCATTTTCTTGGCCTTGCTAATAACCTCAGTTCCCCACCATTATGCCTTTTGATTGTTTCCTTGCTTGTCAGCTCTTTGACCAAAAAATAGTGGTCTGGTGAAACAGTTAATAGATAATAGGAACCACAGGCTAAAATGAAGCTTTACTACACCAGGTTTATTGTATTCATATTTACCTTTTGTTACTCTCTAGTTGATAGGGTTGGTTATATCTGTTTTGACATGAAGGAAATTTAAAAGATTAATAAGTTCCCTGACTGCTTTGGGTAAGAAAACATAAAGACTATCTTAAACAACAGCATTACCTTGTGAATATATATATGTAATAGTAAACCATATTTTCCCCCTTCTCCATACAGGTCACGGTTGGGCTGCCAAATCTGTTTGACAAAATCTATGGACAATATGACTGTTCGAGTGCCTGAAACAGTGGCTGATGCCAGACAGTCCGTTGATGTGGGCAAGACCTCCTGAACTAGAACAAATGGGAATGTTTTCATGGAATTTTACCTATTTTTATAATTATTATTTCTTAAAGTGATTAAATGAGAACATGGATGAGTGGACTTCATATTATGACTAGCTTTTACTATTTTAATTCACGTTGTATAACTACAGAATTTTGTCATTCTTGAAAGTATGCAATTTTTATTTTGGTTATATTACAAAAATGTCAATCAAATATTAAAAAATAGTTAATGTGATAGAAAAACCTTACATATTTTTTTCTTATTTTTGTTTAGCGACTTTAGCAAAATGTTTTCATATAATCTCATCTGTTTACCTAGAAGATAGGTTAAGGAAATATATTATTATTCCTGTTTGATGTGGGTGAAGGCAGAGATCTAACCTGGCTTGTTTAGGGCCATACCACTGATTAGAAAATCTGTACTAGAACCTGTGTCTTATTACTATAAGTTATGTGTTCAGACTGAAACTGGAGAAATTATGACTATTTATAGTGATAGTTAAATCTGAATGTGTATGGACAAAAATATTTAATTGCTCAGTGAACTGCTTAACTTCAAAGGTAGTTATTAACCTTATAAATAAATGTTTCAGAATTTTGATTCTGAAGTCTAAGTCTGAGCAGAGAAATTATAACGCTGTCAAAGAAGTTTGATCTCTGTTTTGACTATACTAGAGGAATAACGATTGGTTGTGTTTATTCTTTTCTAAGCAGAACGGTTTAACTTTGTACTCTTTGAAAAATCATGCTGATTTATAAATCTCTGCCTATAACAGAATGGAAACCTTATGAATGAATTGTTTTTCTCTGTCCTGAGCTGGAGAAGGGAATGAGCAGGCTGACACATCGCACAGCCCTAGGTGGCGCCATTCTCTCACGCAAGGATGGGGCTGCAGTGTGAGCAGCGTGGACTGCAGTGTGTCAGTCCCAGGAGGGAGGGAGTGGCGAGCACCACAGATTACCATGTATGTGTGGAAGACATTTGTAACCTTATCTTTACTATAAATAAATTCATAAAAGTTAACAAAGGGGTACACAGTATGGTCTTTGGAAATACAATAAAACATCAACTAACTTGGAATAATTGTGAGGAAGAGCAGAACAAATTAGTAGAAAGAAGGTGAATTGTAAGACAATTGAGTTAGCTTCATGTGTATTATTGCAGCTTGATCATTTATGTAAATATTTGCCTAGTACAATGCTTGACATACAGCATTGTGTTATGCCCATTGGGGACACAGAGGTGAACAAGACAAGGAATGTCATCAGGGAATTCACCTTTTATTAGGAAAAGATAAAATATGTATGTATGTGCAAATAATTTGCTTGAACTAAACTGACTAGTTCTACAAAATAAGATTTTAATTCATATGTGAAAAGTGATTAGGAAGAACTTGAAGAATCTGATTTTCATTTGATGCTTAATAACTATTGAGTAGCGTGCGTTTGTTTGTTTGTTTGTTTGTTTTGAGACAGGGTCTGATTCTGTCACCCAGGCTGGAGTGCAGTAGTATGATCTCCGCTCACTGCAACTTCTGCCTCCCAGGTTCAAGCAATTCTTGTGCCTCAGCCTCCGGAGTAGCTGGGACTGCAGGCACAGGCCACCACGCTTGGCTGATTTTTGTATTTTTTGTAGGGATGAGGTTTTGCCACATTGCCCAGGCTGGTCTTGAACTTTGGAGCTCAAGTGACCCACCCACCTCAGCCTTCCAAAATGCTGGGATTACAGGTGTGAGCCACTGCACTTGGCTATTAACTATTGAATGCTTTCTATATGGAGAGTGCTTGTCTTAATTTTCTGTAGCTATAATAGAATACCACAGACTGGGTAATTTATAAAGAAAAGAGATTTATTTGGATCATGATTCTGGAGGCTGGGAGGTCCAAGAGCATGTCACCAGCATCTGCTTGGCATCTGGTGACAGCCTTCTTGCTGCATCATTACGTGGTGGAAGGGCAAGAAAATGCGAGTGAGAGCAAGAGGGCAAAATGATTATCCTTTTATCAGGAGCCTACTCCTGATATAACTAACCCACACCTGTGATAACAGCATTAATCCATTCATGAGGGCTTTGCTCTTAAGAGAGATCACCTCTTAAAGGACCCACCTTTCAATGCCATTTCACTGGCAATTAAATTTCAACATGAGTTTTGGAGGGGACATTCAAACCATAGCAGTGCTGTAATTTTAAAGTACTTCAAAGCCAATTTATTCTCTTAATTAGCTTCAGTATTCTCGTCTTTGTGTGTGGATTACTTAAACTCTCCTTCCAGAGCTACTTTAATGATTATATTCAACCAAAGTGCTCTAAAATTTAGAGTATAAATTGTCTTATATTTTCAAATTAGACAAATTCAAATAAATGAAGTTTAATTGTGTTATTAGATAAAACCTTCTAAAATTATTAAATGGAGGATATAATCTATAATTGGTTTGTATAAAGGTGATTTTTCAGTTTGAAAAATCATTCTGTATTTGATGTATGTGTATTGTAGGTAAATATGTTGGTTTATCTGTTGCTGCAAAACAAATTACCCCAAAACTTAGTGTCTTAAAACAAGAAACTTGTATTATTTCAGACAGTTCCTATGAGTCAGGAATTCAGAGTACAGAGTAGGGATGGCTTGTCTCTGCTCCACAATGTATGGGTCTTAAACTGGATGACTCAAAGGCCAGGTTCTGGAATCATCTTCAGGCGTATTCTTCATGTGACTGATGTCTGCTGTTGGCATCAGCTGGGGCGTCTAGGAGAAGATACTGGCTGGAACACCCACACGTGGCTTCTCTGTGTGGCCTGGACTTCCTCACAACCTGGTGCTTGGGTTCTAAGGGCAGCCATCCTCAGAGGAGCATGCATGCCAGGCAGAACTGGATCCTCTTTATGAGCTAGTTGTGGAAGTGACAGAGTATCACTCCCAACTATTCTTTTCATTAGAAGTGAAGCACTAAGTCTGGCCCATCATCGGAAGGGATGAGTTTCCAAGTATTTGGAGATATCAGAGTAACTGTTAACTTATTGATAAACCCCTTATCTCCTGTGAATATTGACCTTTTAACTACCCGTGTTCTAAACTTAAGAGGAGCTAGCGTTTTCTCTTATATTTGAAAGATTCTTGTGTCTGCTTTTTTATGATGGCTCACTTGTTTTATTCTATAACTCCCAACATTTTGCTTCTTGACTATTGATTTAAATGAAAGGAAAAAATAGTGGGCTCCCTTTCAATGCTGTATGATTTTTTTTTTTAAACTTTTCGTAGTCATTTTTCTACCAAGAAAGGCATCTTCCTTTGGTATAGAGTTCTATGTAATTATTGGTTGTGTGCTAATACTTAATATTGTATTTGGCTTTCACAGATAAAACCAACCTATAATTTAAGTAATTCAGAACCACTGAATTTCTTAAGTGAACCATTCTAAGGAATTCTAAAACCTTTTGCCTTTAACTGTGAAAATATTTCTAATATGTCTATTTTTTCTGTCTCAAAAGACAGCTTTCCTATTTTCTTACTAGCTATTTAAGTATCATATGATGATCTATGTGGTAACTGTAGTGGTCATTCAGCAGTTACTATAATGATTATATTTACTTGAAAAGTTGTTTTCTAAGAGAGACTTCAACTGTTCATATATTTTCCCATTTTTTCTTTTTCACAAGTCTTTTAATTGTTTTTCCTTCCTTAAACTACCTGAAATTTTGTGGTAAGCCACATTTTAGATCAGAATTTGTTAGAAGGCTTTCTTATTTATAGCACAACTTATTGTTCTATTACCCCCCAAAATAGGAATAATGTTGTATTTTACATTACTAAAACTTTATATAAAGTGTAAATAAACAACAGTAGGACATTCATACATTACATATAAGCTTTGTTTTCTATTAGAGAAATATTGAGAGTAGAAATACGACTTTGGTTAGGCAATGACAGGATTCTTTTAATGTGTCAATATGCCACATGATATCAGGTTATTTTGAACAGATTTTTTTCTGTTTATAATTTCTAGAATCTGAAAAATTAGAAAACCAGCTGGCAGGAGGAAGGCATGATCAGTAGCAGACACAGATACATGTGGCTACAATAGAACAGAAATGGGCAGTTAAAGGATAATTTACATCTACCAGAAGCAGCTTCTGAGGGGAGTTGATAGAAAGGATCTCGGCCAAGCGTGGAGGCTCACGCCTGTAATCCCAGCACTTTGGGAGGCTGAGGTGGGCGGATCATGAGGTCAAGAGATCGAGACCCTCCTTGCCAACATGGTGAAACCTCGTCTCTACTGAAAATACAAAAAAATTAGCTGGGCATGGTGGTGCGCGCCTGTAGTCCCAGCTACTTGGGAGGCTGAGGCAGGAGAATTGCTTGAATCCAGGACACGGAGGTTGCAGTAAACTGAGACTGCCCTCTGCACTCCAGCCCGGCAACAGAGCGAGACTTAGTCTCAAAAAAAAAAAAAGAAAGGATCTCACAATGAGGGGCATCACTGCTGCAGTGACTGTTAGTAGTAAACTGTCTAATAAAGGTCTCTTTCCTTTTTCCTTTGACTCCCATTTGCTTATTATCTAAGATATTTGTCATTTAATTTTTAGACTTGATTTGATAGTAATATAAAATTAAGCAGAGCCTTTTGCCTTTCTGGCTCCCTTGCTTACTAGCCATTTCTGAAATCATCAGCACTCAGCTTGGTTTACCTCACTCTCTTGTCTGTCCCATTACTCTGCTTTAGGCCGCCCTTTAGAGCATTTCCTACGTCTGACATATGTAGCACTTATTCCATCTAGCAGTTAGCACACCAGCGGTTTTCACCATCAGTTTTTCCCTGAGAGAACAGCACCTCCTTTCCCCTTCTTCTTCTTCTTCTTCCTCTTCTTCTTCTTCTTCTCCTTCTCCTTCTCCTTCTCCTTCTCCTTCTCCTCCTCCCCCCCCCCCTCCCCCCCCCCCTCTCTTTTTTTTTTTTTTTTTTTTTTTTTCTTTTTTGGAGACAGAGTCTTACTCTTGCCCAGGCTAGAATGCAGTGGCATGATCTCTGCTCACTGTAGCCTCACCCCACTTGTTTCAAGCAATTCTCAGGCCTCAGCCTCCCAAGTAGCTGGGACTACAGGTGCATACCACCAAGCTTGGGTAATTTTTTGTATTTTTAGTAGAGACAGGGTTTCACCATGTTGGCCAGGCTGGTCTCGAACTTCTGACCTCAAGTGATCCACCCACCTCGGCCTCCCAGAGTGCTGGGATTACAGGCCTGAGCCAGCACTTAATATTTTTAAGAATAAGGACTCTCTTGTGTTCAATTTTATAACTGCAATGTCTATGATAGTATTTAGCCTACAGTAGGTATATAGTAAGTGTATGAATGAATCGAATCCTGGTCTTACAAGGAATCTGCTTTTAGCATTTGGCTCTGTGGCAGTCACTTGTTATGGATGGGACTACATAAGCTCAATACAGACCAATATACTGAGCCTGCATTCTAACTAACTAAACGGGAGTCAAGTTACACAGGAATGTTTTGTTGAAAAATGAGGTAATTTCCACTGCATTGAAAAGGACAGTGTTCAATTCATCAACTTTTTTTTTTTTTTTTTTAACATATCTTGAAGGAAACTGCCTTCAGATGAGCCGAATGCAGGTCCCTCTGCAAGTTTTGATCTTGTAGGTCAGTGGTTCTGAGGCATGCGTGCTGAAGGTCCTATAGGTGGCACATGGACCCACCTCCCTGTATCATGTGGTTCTGTCATGATCATGCCTCCCCATGAGTGCTCTTCCGTCTCTCGGAAGCACCTGGCCTCATGCATTTCTGATAGCCCTTGGTGACGTCTTGCCAGCCTCAGGCTTCCCATGGATTCGAATGAGGATTCCTCAAGGTGTGGGAGAGGAATAGCTGGTCCACAGAATATTCTCCCCAAGCCAGCAAGCCGAAGACTGAGAATTACAGAAAAACACTTTTTTTAGTATTTTAAAATTTTAACCTTTTTCTTTCATTCATCTTTATTTGTTTCTTATCTGAACTCTAAGGACTGAATGAGCCTCAGAGAGATAGCAAAGTCAGCTCTTTTACGTATTAGGGGAAAAGCATCAAATTTATCATTTGAAGACCTGGATACTGTTTACAAATTATCTGAAAATTGGAAATGAAGAACTGCATGTCTCTTCAAAATTGCATACAGAGGACTGTCTAACTGGGTCACTGAAGGATCACTTGATGTTTTAGTAGGATGGGGGTTAGCAAACTGTGTCGTAATACAGTTTTATGGGAACACAATCATGCTCATTCATTCCTTATTGTCAATAGGTGCTTTCATACTACAGCGGCAACATTGAAGGGTTGTGACAATGACCACGTGGCCTACAAGGCCTAGAATATTTGCTGTCTGGCTCTACACAGATTAAGTTTGCTGACCCCTGTGCTAGGGGAAGGTAACTTTGACTTACTGCGTACTATTGATTAGTACCCAAACTCTGTCAAGTTAGATGTTAACTTAGAAAAAATTGGTAAGTTTCAAAAAAATTTCTCTTTGGTGGGGAAGGTAACTCCAAGTTAACGGTTTTCTTGCCTTGAAGGGCATTATCCAGTTTTGTATCTATCTCTGCAGTCTTATTTCCCATCGACATTCTTTTTTTCCCATTGACTGCATGTGTCAGTTTCTCATGTCCTTCTTTGAGCCACCCTTTGTCATTCTGCAGGTCCCTTCATTAATGAATTAAAGAAATCTTAGAATTTCTTTAATTCTAAGAATATACGCTCACTGTATATTCTTATGAGAGTCTTTATTGCATGGAGAATTATACGGTGTCTCCTTAAGGCTTGGCAGTGCCTCTTGAATGTAGTCATTTATCCCTCTTGGGCCTCAGGTAACTCCTCTGTTAAGTGGAAATCATTATACCCAGTATCTTAGCCAAATTACTGTCTCACCCAAATAATAACTGGACATAGTTTTGTCATTAAGTTAAAAGATGTTATGTTTATGAAACAGTTTTGTTAACTGCAAAGCATTTATTTGATGGTTGGATATTGCTTCTTGAAAAAATACAGATCTTAGATTAAGAATATGTAGAAGCCTGTTAGGTGTGAATTATAAACAGATATTTGATTATTTGACTTCTCCATTCAGAATAGTTATTTTTAAAAAGCAAACATGTAAAGGTCTTTCTACTCTTAAGCCTAAGCACTCATCTGATGAGTGTACTGAAAATAGAAGTGGTTTATTGAAATATGTCGGACAAATATTCTACTGATAACCACCCATACATGAAATCTTTAAGAAGTGGTTATGAGTTGGAAACTTCTAGGTTGTAATCAGAAAAGGGAGCAAATGACAGAATACAGCTGTGCATTGTTTGGAAGTGGGCTGGAAAGAATTCATTGCCTCTTTAATTGAAAAAAAGTAAGGAGTGATACTAATCAAAGTAAAAGAAGGGAGGTACTCATAGCTAAAAATGGAACTATAAATTGTTTTCTTTTTAGAACAACATCAGTTCTTTGAAACCCATACAGTTCCTTATAATATTCCAAAACAAACTGCCATATGGAAACCTGTTTAGAAAGGAATAATAGCACTCTACCCTACTCCCCAGCCACTAAATTGAAACATACATGAAAACTTAATGTGTTTTTTTAATCAAGCTCAGAAAAGTTTTTTTTTTTACATATTTTTTGACAGTCCGGTCTAATTTTTTGAAGTATGAACATTGGGTAGATCTTGCACAGTAGATAAACCATTCTTTTTTGTTTTATTTTGTTTTATTATTATTTTTGAGATGGAGTCTTGCTCTGTCACCCAGGCTGGAGTGCAGTGGCACAATCTCGGCTCACTGCAACCTCCGACACCCAGGTTCAAGCAGTTCTCCTGCCTCAGCCTCCTGAGTAGCTGGGATTACAGGTGCGCACCAGCACACCCAGCTAATTTTTTTATTTTTAGTAGAGACGAGGTTTCACCATGTTGGCTAGGCTGGCCTCGAACTCCTGACCTCAGGTGATCCACCCGCCTTGGCCTCCCAGCTCATGCTGATATTCCAGGCAGGAACCACCACGCCCAGCCAAGAAACCATTCTTGGAGCACAAGCAAATATACTTTGGAGACAATTTTAATAATCCTAGCAGGGCTACATTCACCATAATTCTGTTGTGGGGTGAGGCAGCATGCTCTGGCTGCTCAGTGAGCTATGTTCTTTTTTTTGGGGGGGACAAGAGTCTCGCTCTGTCTCCCAGGCTGGAGTGCAGTGGCATGATCTCAGGCGATCTCGGCTCACTGCAAGCTCCGCCTCCCGGGTTCACCCCATTCTCCTGCCTCAGCCTCCTGAGTAGCTGGGACTACAGGCGCCTGCCACCATGCCCAGCTAATTTTTTTGTATTTTTAGTAGAGACGGGGTCTCACTGTGTTAGCCAGGATGGTCTTGATCTCCTGACCTCATGATCCACCCGCCTGGGCCTCCCAGAGTGCTGGAATTAAAGGCTTGAGCCACCGTGCCGGGCCTCAGTGAGCTATATTCTGTGCAACCAAGTGAAATTGTTCAAAAAAAAGATTCTCATGTATACAGTAACTTAAAGTGATGCAGTCTACTTAAGATCAGATCTGAGTTACAAAATCAAACGTGATAGCTCCTATGTTCTTTTAAAGTCCAATCTCTTTTATTCATTGTGCTCCAAATGCCTTGAGTACCTGATGTAGAGTAGGTGGCCAATAAATATTGGTTGAATTTCTTGAACGAATCTTTTATGAAAAGATCTACTTTGCTCATCTCTGTGCCCCAATAGCAGGAGCTTGAGGAGAAGGATAAAGGCTTGGATCAGAGCTTTTGATTAATATGTGTGATTATATTAAATGGGTTCACTAAACCAAAAAAAGCAAAGGAAAACAGTTAAGCCAAGAGTTCTTGAGGTTAAAGTCTTGTGATGATTAAAATCGTCATCCTAAGATAATGATGACAAAGTTTCAAGTATTTTTCTGTCTTGACTGCTTTTGTAAGTTGGTCAAACTCTTTAGTTCTTTTAAGAAGACTGCCGGAATTTACAAAACTGTTGATGTACACAGTGGAGTGGACATACTTTGACCCAGCACCCACCTCCAACAGCCTCTACTTGTTGTGTCCTGCAGGGCACTGCAAAGTGGCTACACTTGTAGGATATAGAGCTTTCTTTTATTGAAAGATTTAAAGAGAGGTAACCCCGGGAAGCTGACTTTGCTGGCTTTTCTTTCCTCCACCAGAGACTAAAACCTATGTCCAACCATTGTGCCAGCTCTCAGTCAGCCAGCCTGTTACTTTTGGGCAGTACTCAATGCACAGTCTTGGAGCTCTTCTGCAACCGCGGTGAAACCCCATCGTTTGGAGGCCATGGCCTCATCTTGATGTAGTTAAAGTACACACCTCAAAATGCCCGTCATCAGGCTCAGAATCCATGCTGAGTGGCAAGATAACAACTGATCACAAGGTATTAGATTATGAAACGACCTGTTCGCACTCTTCTGTCTCCATTATTAGCCAACTTTTTAATGCTACAAGTCCAATTTTGTGGATCGACTACAGCCTTCCAAGAGAAAAGTTGTTTGGAGAGAGAGCAAAGCAAAACTGAACAGGAAATAAGTAAGCCAACAGTCATCACCTAATGCAACTGCATAGAAAAGCTGAAAAATATTTTAAGTGATTTCAAAATGTTTGTAGATAGCAAAGAGCCAAACCATCTGGGTGAAACATTCCGTAACTCTTCATTCTTTTGTAGGGGCATTAATTTTGAACTGGAAAAATCTCACCCCTGCCCAAGTTAACATATTTTGTACTTAACACCTCATTCAAAACTCTCAAGTTAAGTTCTAATTAGTAATGAAACTTAGAAGTGCATAGCCATTAATGTTTTTCTTTCAAACATTTGTCCATGAGGCTTGAAAAGGGAGGAATCCCTCCCTGTCCCACTCATATTTCCTGCCAAAATATTAATTCTATTCTAGCTCCTCCCCTATGCCAGAAAAGTCATGCCCTCCCCATTCATGTCTTTTTTTAATATATTCTATCCAGCTGCTCTACCTTCTGCACTAATTCTCTGGGGTGCTCTGCCTAGCCTCTCTCCTTACCTGAGTCTATGCTTTTCTCTGTCCTCTCCTTCAGGTAGTGCCTGCCCTGCCCTCCTTTTCCAAGGTGTCTTCCATGCCCAACCAAATACTGGCCCCGGACAGTTAGCAGGGGAGAGCTTATTGGTAGGACTCCTTAATCTTGAAATAAATGATGAGTATGGTCACCTGAAAAACCCAGACTGGAGATTGGGGACTATGATTTGAATGAGGAGGAGACATCCAAGAATGTTTAGGGTCAGTCTCTGAAGATCAGGTCACCTGTAAAGGCCATGAGGGACTGGCAAATGAGATTATGTCCACTTGGGAGGAAGGAGGACCAGAGAGGTCAGGAGCTGCTGTTTCACTCTAGCTTGCTATTTCCAAACAGCAGGGCAGGACACTGTTTTCAGAATTCTAGAAAGAGAAGCTGGAACCTAATTATTTATTTATTTATTTATTTATTTATTTATTTATTTATTTTGAGGCGGAGTCTTGCTTTGTTGCCCAGGCTGGAGTACAGTGGCACAATCTCAGCTCACTGCAAGCTCTACCTTCAGGGTTCACACCATTCTCCTGCCTCAGCCTCCTGAGTAGCTGGGACTAAAGGCACCAGCCACTATGCTCGGATAAGTTTTTGTATTTTTAGTAGAGATGGGGCTTCATGGTGTTAGCCAGGATGGTCTTGATCTCCTGACCTCGTGATCCACCCACCTCAGCCTCCCTAAGTGCTGGGATTACAGGTGTGAGCCATGGTTCCTGGCCACCGGAACCTAAATTTTGATGTGAAATCTGATTTTTATTATGTTCGCAAGGATTTTAAGTAGTTTTAGTTTGTTTCTAATGTTACATGGGACAAATAAAACATCCATGACAGATACAATGGGCTACAACCTCTGGTCTAGAGGATCCCTTGGGACGGGGTTAGTTAAGTCCTAATTTTAAAAATTTTTATTTATTTTATTTTTTAAATTAGAGACAAAGTCTTGCTGAGTTGCCCAGGCTGGAGTGCAGTGATGCAATCATGACTCACTGCAGCCTTGACCTCCTGGGCTCAAACGATCCTCCCGCCTCAGCCTCCTGAGTAGGTGGGACTACAGACATGTGCCACCATGCCCAGCTAATTTTTGTATTTCTTGTAGAGCTGGGGTCTCACTATGTTGCTCAGGCTGGTCTCAAACTCCTGGGCTCAATTGACTTTCTGGTCTCATCTTTGCATAGTGTTGGGATTACAGGTGTGATCCACTGTGCCCAGTCTTAATTCCTAATTATTAGGACTTTGGTTGTACTCAGTGGGCTCTGAAATGTCAACAGGGGTCTTGGGTGAGTTTGAATTTCAAGGAAACTCACACTTGATTATTTACCTCCTAAGGGATTCTCTGGTCTTATGAGGCTGGCCAGACCTGGAGTGAACCCTGTAGGTTGGCCATGGACTGGAACAGACCACCTAGTCTCTCTCTAGGTTATATGCCTGATTCTAAGGGGGCCTCTAGGCTACACAGGTTTCTGAAGGGTCTATGTCCCCTCCTGTTATCATGTGGAAGGGGCAAGGTGTGTCATCTAAGCTTAAGTCGTCAGGGAATTCTCTCTCCCTCAAAAGCATTTTAAATAATCTCCTGAGTCTTGCTTTAATTGGCTTTCTAAATCTTTAATAAGCCTGCATTAAAACCATCCTCCATTAGGATGATCAATCTGAAAACAAATTAGATCAATTTCACTAGTCCAAGCCCCTTCGTATAGCCTATGAGAGATGCCGAGCCCTGTAGCTTACGTTCTGATAACTCAAGCCTCCTTGTGTTCCCTGAATACATCATGCTGTTTCATAACTCTGCATTTGCTTAGGCTGAGCTCTGACTGGAGCTCCCTCCTGCTCTGTCTTGGCCCGGCTAACTCTCAGTTATCTTTCAAGATATCTCTGGGAAGTGTTCTCTGAACTTTCAGCGGGGATTAAATGCCCCCCCGCCACCCACAGGATATAGTTCCATCTTAGCCTTTGCCATGTTATAGTATATTGAGCCTGGTGGTGGGTGATTGTCTCTGCCAGTAAGCTGTAAGCACATCCTGTGTACCATCCAGCACAGAGCATGGAGTCTGACACCGAGTAGTCAGTCAATACCGAAATATTGGAAAGCAGAGAAAGGGTGCCTTCATGCTACAGGGACAAGCCACGTGAACACTTAAAGAAAAAGGAAACAGAGGCTAGACACCTCAAACTCAGAAAGGACTTATAGTGTGGGTAAAGAGGCCCAGGCAACATTATTTGTCTCTGGTTTGGACATGCCCTTTGTCTTGGAGCCCGTTAACTGTGTTTTGTACTTACTGACAGTTCAAGTTTTTCTCTTTTTTTTTTTTTTCCATACTTTGGAAGGGCAGGGACATCTGATCTAATACCATCTGTGACCAAGAGAGGAAAGGTGGGAGGAAGGAAGAGAATATCCGTTTATTCACTTGACAAACATTTCTCGAGCATCTGCTAGGTGCTGAGGATTCAGCAAGGACAAAACAAATGAATTCCTGCCTTCGCAGCTTCCTCTCCAGTGTGTGGGGGAACAGAAAATGAATAACAATAGAGAGTGCCTTAGGCGGTGATAAGTGCTACGGAGAAAGTAAAGCAGAGAAGAAGGATACAGGTGTTGAGGGTGGGGAGCAAGGAGCTGCAGATTTTGAATAGGGTGGTCTCTGAGGTGGATGCCACAGGAAGGCATGCTCCTCTGGGAGATGGCCTGGGAGGGCAGGGGAGCAGCAGGAACGGAGGTCAGGAAGGTGAATGAGCCGAAGGGGAGTTTGTAGATGGTGCAGGCCCTGTAGTCCAGGGCAGGGGCCCAGCTTTTACTTCATGGGATGGAAGCTACTGGAAGGTTTTGATAAAAGCAGTTCAGTGCTCTGACTCACCATATGTCCAGCACTGTGCTAGGTAGTCACATAAATGACCTCATTTAATTTTGTAAAGTACCCTGCAAGATATGTGGTTTTATCATCATTTTGCAAGTGAGGACTTAACACAGACCTCCAAGATCAAATATGCATGGGGAGTCAGGAAGACTTAACTTTTCTAAGGCCCTGCTTTGACCTCTGTAAACTAGGAATGATGCCTATAAACCCTATGCAATTCTGAAAATCAAATGATAATGTAAATAAAGAGAGTAGCAAAGCACTTGAGGAACTCAATAAATGTCAGTTTCCTTCTTTGTTCCAAGGCCACACACACAATAGCAAAGTGAACCCTAGTTAGAAGATCTGCTCCATCCTCAGTGAACCCAGAGTAGGCACATCCATTGCACTTAACAGATTTTCGTTTCTTCCCTCCTTTCCCCTCCTCCTGTCTCTGGGTTCAGTTTCCTTATCTGTGTATTGAGTCTATTGGTCTGCTTTCCAAGACAATTTCCAGTTATAAAGTTCGTTATTGCTTCGACATTGTCTTTGCTGTTGGGTACACACCTTCCCTACTAACTGGCAGAGGGTGATGCACACCGTGGGAACTTCATCAATCCCCAGTGAATGATTTGCGGGGTGTGATGATAGAACAGGTTCAATGCCAGTGTTCTATTCAGGTTTGATTGGGTCAGTGATCTTGTCAAAGGGGCGTGATGAAGTGCCCCAAGGAGGATCCTGGAGTTTCTGAAAATGGATGCAAAATACAAAATGTCAATGCTTCGCCAGCGATGCTGGAGCACTTCTGCCTGTCGGATGTCATTCTTATTACTTTATAATTACCTTCTGACCTTTACTGACTCTGACAGTTGTGAGTCTTTAAAAAAAGGATTCAAGAATATTATCATTATGCAGTTGCCTAGAAACAGGGCCTAAAATACATCTGGCTTTAATAGAAGAGCTAAAATGAGTTTTCATTTTTTGGCATTGTCTCTCTTTCTCCTTTCTCTTTTCTCTCCTCCCTCCCCCAACTTTTTCTTTGTATTAACCAAGAATTGCAATATAATTTTTCACTAATCTTTTCTGAACTGTCCAGAGCCAAGGTACCCAAAATAGAGAGCATTTTTCCATCGTGGGATGCTTTAGCAACACTAACTGGGCGTTATGAAATCTAATCCCTAGCCCACTTACACAGCAGGTATAGAATCTGGATTGTCAAATCTCTCATCGTGCTCTCTATAAGGAAGCTTTGCCAATACTCATAAAGATGCGAGAAGAAGGAGATTCTGTTGAGATTCTATTTCTGTCTTCATCAAGGCATGTTCTAGAACACTATGCCAAATGGCTCCAAATGTGATTTTCTGACCCGTAAACATTTCTGTTCACCACTTTAATGTCTCCTCCCAGATGTACCCTCTTGCTTTCCTCTATCCTTTTTATCACTGCAATGTTTAGTCAGTCTGTAGCTAGTGCACCTTGCAAACACAAGCCCTTATCATCTGATAAAAAGAAAAGAGAAAACAGTAAAAAAGAGCAATAGAATATATTCCATTTTTTCTATGTCTGTTATTAGATTTCTACCTGTGGAAATACACTGATTTGCAAAAATTCTTCTGGTGGCAAAGGTTACATCAGCCTTACTAGGTCAAGAGGTCTAGAAGCCTGCTGGCCAGATCAGCACAGCACCCTCTACTCACCATGCAGGTGCTTATGGAGGTTTAGGGATGTGGAGTTCTGTAAGGGGAGGGGTGCCTCCAGGGATCCAGACCCTCACCGTTCAGAACTGCTGCAGAATTAATTTCCGTAGCTGACATCACTCCCAGGCTGTTTCCAAACTTGCCTGATCGTAAGAACCATCTGAGGGCTTGTTAAAAGTACTGATTCAAAGCCTCTTTTCTGAAGACACTGATTCCGTAGATCTGGTATAGAACTTGGGGAAGAGCTTTTAACAAGTACCCTGGTGATTCATGTCAGGCAAGTTTAGGAAACAGACCAGCGGTAGAGTCCAGGCGCCTTTCAACTGCAGACAAGGCTGTCTGTGATCTTGCAGCAGATTCCACCGTTAGCTCCAGACACACACTGGTTTGTGCTGCCCCGTCACACAACTCCAGGCCTTGACTCCTTGCTATGCACACTGCCCAGTGGCTGTCTGCCGTCTTCAACAGCCTTCCCCATGTCTTAGGACTCAGCGCAGGCATTGCTTCCTTGTGTTTCTGGAACACCTGCTCTTGCTTCTAACAAAAGAACAGCACTTAAGTTTATGACAGGTATTGGTTTACCTTCTGCAATCCCATTTTCTGCTTTATATTTTTCATAGGATGTCTACCCCATACTCCTCAATTTGAATGAAAGCACTGCGAAGGAGGACTCTGCCTGGACTAAGTTGTATCCCAGGCTTCTACAAGAGGCCCTGGCCCACAGTAGGTGCTCAGTAGATATTTGTGAATTAAGTTCTGTCTGCAGCACTAGACTGTGAGCCAGTCTTTAATCTCTGCAATCCTAGCACCTTGCTGAGTGTCTGTCACTCTAATGATAGTTGGATGAATCACTGAGATATTTGACTTTATAACCAGGTTTCGGTCCACTCAGCTCTTAGTGAGAAAGAATTAGGCAAATACAACCTTGAAAGGGAAAAAAGGAGCCAAATGGGGGAACAGCATGGAAACCTGGAAGAGCAGAGGAAACAGATACATAAAGACTGGACAATGGTGGGGACCAAGGGAAGTTGTCTTAGTCCTGATGGTAAGAAAAGTATCAAGAAGGGGATAACTGTTGATTGTTTCTAAACAACTCAATTCTTATTGGTAGTTTCCAAAGACAGCCCAGAGATCATCCAGGGCCATCTCTACAACCTGCCCTCCCCTTGAAGTGGCTCTGCACACAGTCTAACCCAGAGAGAGCATTAACCCAGTACCATGGTTAGGAGGGCAGATTCTAGAGTCAGAGGACCAGGTCTCCAATCCTAGTCCCACCCATGACTGACTTTTTCCTAGGGCAAAACGTTCAAATCCCCTACTGCCCCAGCTTCCTCATCTGTAAAAAGGCTGTACTAATGGTACCCAATCCTAGGGCTGTGGTGATAAATATGGTAATCCATACAAGGTGCTTAACACCATGGCTGGCACCTCGTAAGTGATGAGCTGTGGCCTGTGTGGCAGGCACTCTGCTAGGGACTGGGTATGTACAAAATAGCTAAGGGACCAAGTGTGTAGACTTCGGAATGAGAAATGTATGGTCTGGATTGGGAGCTCAGGCTAAGTGTACTTAGCCTCTCTGAATCTCATATCATCAAATGTAAAGTGGGGATAATAGCTTCTGTTTACTGAGGCACATCCATTTGCCTGTGATCCACACAACTATCCTATAAGGGTATTACCTCATGTAGTCATCATGCAGATTCAATAAGTGTCAACTAGTGATCACTTTATAACCTCTACCTACCCTTCACTTTTGCCTATCCTCAGTACCCTGGTTATTTTCACACAAACCCCAGATAGAACATCACTTCCTCTGTCAATATACCTTATAATGTTTGTTGGCTTCACTGTGTCTGGAATTCTAAGTAAACAAACTTGGTTCTGGACGAGGCACACAGTTGAACACCGTACCTGTGGTCCAATTTCAGAACCATCCTTCTCAGCCCGCGGATGAGCTGATCCCCTTCAGGCTATAGGGGTCGCTGGAGCTAGAGGAGGAATGACAGCCAAGCATCCTGCTGAGAAGGCAGACTGAGAGCGTCGCAGGGGCAGGGAGTGATCTCTGTGGCCTTGGCTTCCTGCGGAGAAACCTGGAAAAAGGATGCCTCATACGATGGTTTGAGGCCATCGCCCAGCCTGGCTCTCCCAGTGGAAAGTTGTATCCAGACCTAAAATTGTACACACAGTGCACACGACAAGGGCTTGGGAGAAACTAGGGTACTTGTCAGGGGACTGTCTGGAGGCATCGAGGACTCCTTGGAACTGGTCTCTTTTAGGTAACGTTAATGAGCTTTAGCTGCTGCATAGGTAAAATGGCAAAAAGAAAAGCCCATTTTGACAAAATTGTTCCTTGGTCCTGTCACATCAGGCTGTCATTTTGGCTAACTTGTCAAAAGTCCTTTGCATCTCAAATCTGAAAAAATTCTAAAATGCCTGAGCTCTATGGTGAACAGAAAACTGTCCTGAGCATTTCTCCTCCTTTTCGACGTGGATGTCTCTGCCATTCTGAGTCTATTGTGCAGTTTAAAAGTCCCTTTCTTCCTTCTCCCAGAGCTCACTTTGCCATGTAAGCAGTGAGCTCCAAATAGATTGGTTCAGCACCACTCCAAAAAGAGAGCAATCCTTGTCTAAGAGGAAATATGGGTAAGTTGCAGCTTCCTCATTCTTCCTGTAGATAATATCTGTTCCTCTTGCGGAAGACTCTAGCCCTGATTCAATCATTTGATGCATTCTTTGTGATTGGTCCAAGGCAAAACTAAGGTAAGCTTGGAGCCAGAGAAAAGCGCTTTATCTATTTATTTATTGGTGGTAGTGCTGGTGGGGAAGGTAGAGCTGCCAGTATTCCTATTACAGTGTGATTTCCAAGGGAGACAGTATTATGTAACCAGTGAATCATGAAAACCACCTCCAGTCTTCCAGCTGAGAAGGGCTTCTCCCTCCCCCATAACAAGCTGCAGATTGGCAGTAACAAGAGGCAAGTACTTCACTGCTTTGTCCTGTTGCAGAACTTTTGATATCACCCCTTGGCATGAACGGAAACCTAGTATACCTCTGGAAGTGAAGCCTGCTTAGCTGGATTCAGCCCAAGGGAAGGCAGAAGTTGCTATTCCTCCCGTCTGCAATCCAAAGTATAGTAAACAAGTAGGGGATAGAGTTCTTGTTTACAGGGGTTGCTGAAGTTTCTGTTTCAAGACACCATTTTTATCATGACACAAAGGCTGCTCTCACTACCCTTGGTCGTCGTTCTGTGAGTGGTGACTGAGCTGAACTTCACTGCTAGTTTGGAAGAATTGAAGGCAAAAAGGCATTTGCATCCGCTCCCTCCATTTTAGCCAACAGCACTTGATGGCTGCTCAGCCTGACTTGGCATTATGCCAAGAGAGAGCTTCTCAGCTGTGTGAGGTTTGGCTATACTCATTATCATAATTAACGTTAGCTGTCCTAACTGACAAAACCCTAAGCCTTGACGGCTTAATACACAAAGGTTTATTTCTCATTTATGTGAGGTCCAGTGGGGGTCCGGCTGCCCTCCTCTCTCTGATAGGGTTATCTGGAACACAGGGCCCCCAAGGTCTCTGCTGCAGGGAAGAATAAGTTGGAGGAAGTGCCTGGCTCATAGTCCCTTGGCCAGAATCAGTCACATGACCCCAACCTAACTTCAGGGGAGGCTGGCAAGTACAGATTGGAAAACATGAAATACCTGGTAAGTACTGATCCTCTCTGGCTATCATAATTCCATGATTTTCTGTGTTTTCCAGCAACTCACTGATGAAAACGTTGAATAGGTTAAAGCCAGGCAGGAGGACTGTCAGAGAACAATAGCACCTTAGTCTTCAAGGAAGTTATTCTTCACAGGGCTGTGGGCAAGAAGAATGCTTTTGAAAACAACCAGAGTCATTCCTAGAAGCAAGGACTATGACAGTAAGCTAAGATAGTTCTCGTTTGCTGGTTGTAGTTGATAACGCTCATTTTATTCCTTCGTCGAGGTAGAGTCCAAGTCCCAGCTGGAGGATACATTTTGTTATCCTGTTGCTCAGTTCCTAATGGACACAAGAAAGGTCGTAGCTACTGAAAGTTTCTCAGCAAGGAAGCTACTGAAAAATAAAATAGAATCCTTGTCCCATGAACAATTCCAACCCTTACCCTGACTGATCCAGAAACTGTGAGATTGAGTCTTGCCATGTTAAAAAAAACAAAACAAAACAACAACAACAACAACAAAAATGGACAAACAGGGAAAAATTTAGCAACCCTCAGAAGTCAACAGTTTTCTCTACAGCTTGGGAAACAAGTAGAGCTAGGCGAACTTTCCACCTGGTACATCAGCTTAATGTGAATGACAAGGGAGAAGTGAGGTGAGAGACACACACCTCTCTCTCACTCTTTTTTTTTTTTTTTTTTCTTTTGAGATGAAATTTTGCTCTTGTTGCCCAGGCTGCAGTGCAGTGGTGCGATCTCAGCTCACTGCAACCTCCACCTCCTGGTTTCAAACGATTTTCCTGCCTCAGCCACCCGAGTAACGATTCTCCTGCTTTAGTCTCCTGTCTGCAATTACAGATGCAGGCCACTGTGCCTGGCTAATTTTTGCATTTTTACTAGAGATTGAGTTTCTCCGTGTTGGCCAGGCTGGTCTCAAACTCCTGACCTCAGGTGATCCACTCGCCTCGGCCTCCCAAAGTGTTGGAATTACAGGTGTGAGCCACCATGTCCGGCCGAGACACACACCTTCCAAGGGCATACCAGATTCTCAGAGGGAGGATGGTTAGGGAGATGTAAGATTTTTATATTTATCAAAAGAGGACTTAAATCTAAAAAGAAGGAAAGAGAGAGTGAGGGGGGAAAGAAAGACGAAGAGAGAAAAGCAGAAGAGAGAAATAAAAAGGAAAGAGAAAAAGTATAAAGAGAAAAAGGAAAAGAGAGAGAGACTCCCTAAACACATCTGCAACCTTCCAAACCTGCATATGATTGTAAAGTGGTTGAGTGCGTGTGTATCATTAGTTGCTAGGACAACAAATTGCAATCCAGTGCTCTGGAGCCTTATATCATGTGGGCAGATTTTCTGAAGTGCTACGGTTGTGCTTTTATCTCTCTGGGGACAGATCCAAGGTGGCATGGCTAATGGGGATTTCTCTTTCCGAGAAGGGGCTCTCAGTCTATGACTCAGCTGTCATCTTCTGGCCCCTGAGATCTAGATAGTGTTTCTCCCGAACCATCAGTTTTACTGCCCATAGAGGTCCACTGCCAAATTTCTACTGATTCTTCGGGACTTGCCTTCCCATGAGTCCTCTGCTCTTGGCTCTACACAGGTGGCTTTAGTCCTTACCATGATGCTCAAAACATGAAACTTGGCACTTTCCAATATTATCTTCTAGAATTTTTGTAGTTTCAGGTCTAAGATTTAAGTCCCTGATCCATCTTGAGTTGATTTTTGTATAAGGTGAGAGATGAGGATCCAGTTTTATTCTCCTACATGTGGTTTGCCAATTATCCCAGTACCAATTGTTATATAGGGTGTCCTTTCCCCACTTTATGTTTTTTTGTTTGCTTTGTCAAAGATCAGTTGGCTGTAAGTATTTGGGTTTATTTCTGGGTTCTCTATTCTGTTTCATTGGTCTATGTGCTTATTTTTATACAAGTGCCATGCTGTTTTCGTGACTATGGCCTTATAGTATAGTTTGAAATCAGGTAATGTGATGCCTCCAGATTTGTTTTTTGCTTAGTCTTGCTTTGGCTATGTGGGGTCTTTTTTGGATTCATATGAATTTTAGGATTTTTTTTTCTTTTTTTTTTTTTTTAGTTCTGTGAAGAATGATGGTGGTATTTTCATGGGAATTGAATTGTATTTGTAGATTGCTTTTGGCAGTATGGTCGTCTTCACAATGTTGATTCTACCCATTCATGAGCATGGGATGTGTTTCCATTTGTTTGTGTCGTCTATGATTTCTTTCAGCAGTGTTTTGTAGTTTTCACCTCCTTGGTTAGGTATATTCCTAAGTTTTTCTTTGTTTTGTTTTGTTTTTGCAGCCGCTGCAAAAGAGGTTGAGTTCTTGATTTGATTCTCAGCTTTGTTGCTGTTGGTGTATAGGACAGCTACTGATGTGTGTACATTAATTTTGTATCTGGAAACTTTGCTGAATTATTTTGTTAGTTCTAGGAGCTTTTTGGAGGAGTCTTTAGGACTTTTTAGGATACAATCATATCGTCAGCAAACAGCAACCCTTTCAATAGTATTTAAACAAACATACAACTAAAGTACATTTCCAAGCACACATTTATTACTTTATAACTTTGCAGATGACTGCTACTGAAATCAGCACATGCCAGATAACATTTTTAAAAATCCCTTTTATGGAGAGATATACCAATTTTGTGGATTGGAAGATGCAATATTGTTAAGATGCCAATTTTCCTTAAATTAATTTATGGATTTAACATACTCCGAATGAAAATTCTAACACACTTTTTTTTTGGTAGAAATTGGCACGGGTAGGGAAATGCAAAAGAATTAGAACAACCAAAACAAATTTGAGGGGAAGAATGAAGTTTGAGGACTTACACTACCTTCGTTGAAGACTTTACAAATCTATAATCAAGACAGTGTGATACTGGTGTAAAGATAGATGTATGGATAAATAGAACAGAACAGAGAGTTCTAATGACCACGCATATATGGTCAATTGATTTTGGCAACATTACAAAGGCAATTCAGTGTAAGGAGGATAGTTTTTCAACAAATGGTGCTGGAATGATTGTTATCCATATGCTGAAACATCATCTTTGATCCATACTTGCCCATGAACTCAAAACTGATCATGGATCTAAATGTAAAGCCTATAAGTATAAAACTTCTGGAACAAAAGATAGAAGATCTTCGTGACCTTGCATTAGGCAAAGATTTTTTAGCTATGACACCAAAAGCATAATCCATAAAAGAAAAAAATTGATAAATTGGACTTAATAAAAATTAAGAACTTCAGCTTTTTTGAAAGACACTATTAATGGAATGAAAAGTCAAGCCACAGACTGGAAAAACATTTGCATATCACATATCTGATAAAGTATTTATATCCAAATATATAAATAACTCCCAAACTCAATAAAACAACTCAATAAGAAAAATGGGGAAAATATTTTAATGGACACTTCATCAAGAAAGAGATATGGATGGTAAATAAGCACATGAAAAAATGCTCAACATCATTTGTCATTAGGAAAATGCAAATTAAAATCACAATGAGATGCTACTACACATCTTTAGAATATTTAAGATTAAAAAGACTGACAGTATCAAGTATTGGTGAGGATACTGAGGAATTGGAATTCTTATATGCTGCTGGAATGACCACTTTGGAAAACAGTTTCAGAGTTCAACAAAAAATATAACTCAGTAATTCTGTTCCTAGTGGAATGAAAACAGATGCTCATACAAAGACTTGAACAGGAATGTTCAGAGCAGTTTTATTGTAATAGCCCCAAACTAGAAACAACCCAAATATCCATCAACAGGTGAACAGATACACAGATTTTTGACATATTCATATAATGAAACACTTCTCAGCATTAAAAGGAATAAACTATTTATACATACTAAAACATAAATTAATCTCAAAATAACTACAGAATGAAATATACCAGACAGAAAGGGAGTATATAGTATATGATTCCATATATAGATACACAATTCTAGAAAATGCAAATCAATTTGTAATGACAGGAAGAAGATGTGGTTGCTTGGCTAGGCAGGGATTGGATTGGGAGCTTACAAGGAACACAAACTTTAGGGTGATGGACGTTTGTACTATCTTGATTGTGGCGATAGTTTCAACTCATTGTATACTTCAAATATAGTCTACTTTATGTCAATTATACCTCAATAAAGCTATTATTAAAAATCTGCTTTAGACAGATTTTCTCTAAAGTCCTATTTTTGGCTTCCCACCACTGTCAAGTTCTTCTCTTGGTCCTTTCCCCATCATCATTTGACTCTTCTCTCTTTTCCTTCATTTTCTACCTCCCCTCCTGTTGTTGAACTCTTTCAACAACAGAGTTCCTCCGCTTGTCTCATGCTGAGCAGTTCTGCTCTTGTTCTTGGACTTTGAACTTGTGACTCCAGCTCACACTTGGACCCTTGCCTCTTATCATCCATCTTGTACTTCAGAACACAAGTGCTGGAGCCAAAATGCATGTATTAAAAGCTGTGCTCTCCTACTTCCTAGCTGGGAGCTTCAGCAAGTTCCTTGTCATCTCTATACTCTGAACAAATGTGAACCTAAAAACGTCCTTTGAGATGGATCCTGGGTGGCTAAGCCAGTCCTTCAAGATGGAGCCCAGGAGGCTAAGTAGGCCTAAATTTAAAAATAAAGCCACATGGCCATACTCTGAGTTTCCAGAAAAATCTCACCTCTGCTTAACTTTGGGACTTTCAGAGCTCACCAGAGCCAACCAATCAGGGCTGAGCTATATCAACCAATCAAGGATCAGTTGTATTGACCAACCAGAACTCAGCTGTGCCAATCAATGGAAACTAGGCAAGTTTGCAACTTTTATTTGCATAAACAGATTTGATTGGACATCTGGGCAGGAACTGTTGCTATAAAACTGGAAACTTCCGTTTGTTCGCTGGAACATGCCTTCATTTCATAGGTTTGCAAACTGTTACCTACCGCATGATAGTAAAATTAATAGTACTCTTGTTTTAACATTTGCTGTGAGGATTAAATGAGTTAATAAAGAATGTTTAGAATATCTGGCATGTAGTGAGTATTCAATTATTATTACTATTATATAGTAATAGAGCAATTATTATTACTTTAGGACTTAAAAGCATCTAAGTTTAGAACAATTCCTCCCTTAAGAGGAATTATGACAATAGAGAAAGAGTTCAGTAAATTATGGCCCATCGGCTGAGTGGAATATTACATGTCCCCTAAAAAAATGATCCTTCCTATGAGTCTATAATAATTTGGAGAAATGCTTGTTACGTGAAAACATAGTAGGCTTTATAATCATACAGACAATGTCATCTCAGCTATACTCAAAAGTCCAAACAAAAATTATGCACAGAGTAAAGACTGAAAGGAATTATACTAAAATATTAACAGCTACCTTTCATAATGGAAAAAAAAGTGTTTTTTTTCTTCCTCCACAAAGAACGCTCTCATTATTAGTGAATGTCTCTGCAGGGGAGCTGGGCACACCCTATGCTTTTATTAGTTAACCTCTTATCTAGCCAAGGCTTGGCAGGAAATGCAGCAATGCAATCCAGGGTAGAGGAATATGTTTGAAGGGAAGGAGAGAAGATGAAAGAAGAGATACATAAATAAGGAAAAGGCTGCTGTGGGGAAAACGGGAAATGCCAAGGAAATTTGTGCTTTCCCATTGCACCTGGATGCAGGAACATTCACTCACCTGCAGCAGCATCACGCAGACAAGTCCAGCCAGCCTATTGCTGAAAATTATGCTGCTGCTGTCTTATGCAGAGATCTCTAAGGCAGAGGCCCGTGATGCCCATGGTATCTACTTTGACTTCACGCCTGTGTCTGTCGGAAAGGGTATTACTCATTCATGATGGCAGCTGCAAAGACTATGATTAAATTATTAATAAACTGCAAAAATCATTTCCTGATCTTCCATCCCAAGCAGAAATTCAGCTTTTATCACACTGACAACATTTTGACCCTAACTTCTTCTTTATCTATGCATATTTGGTTGCAGGGAGAAGACAACCTTCCTCTTCTTTGCTGTCTCTTACTCTGTGATTTTTGTGGTGAGTAACTTATTTTTCTAATCACGCATGTAGCTCATGAACTGAGGCAATGCAAGGAGTTATCTTGGTTCTTCGGTGCTGGTTTCTGGTCAGTCAACCCTTTGTTGTCTGGAAGGTTTGATAATTTTAGCTAAGTGTCCCTCTTAGTCAGACTAATTAGATCCGTAGCACTGTGAAGCACATCTTACCAGGGAATTTGCATATCATGCTTCTATGTATTAACTCTACCTCCAAGGCTAGGAGACTGCCCTAATGTCCATGGACACCTTTTCACTTTTTCCTCCATAAATCAAGAAAATGGAGCTTATATTATTTAGGCTGCCGTGTTGGAAATGTGGGTCTCATGTTTTGAGGGAGCCAACTGATGAAAAAATATTTGGAACATTTCCATGGGGCAGCCTGGCTAGAAACCATCCAAAAACTGCTGGCAGCCAGCCTGGGGTGTGCCTACCTGGTCTCCCTGTGGGCAGCTCAGGGCCAGCTGGAGGGAGAGGGTGTGCCCACAGTCACCACACTGCAAACCTGACAAACGGAGGTCATCACTAAGGGCAATCTGAGGCTGTATGTATTCAAAACCAATTATTTTATTTTTTTCTTCTTCAACTTTTAAGTCCCGAGGTACATATGCAGGATGTGCAGGTTTGTCATATAGGTGAATGTGTGCCATGGTGGTTTGCTGCACAGGTCAACCCATCACCTATGTATTAAGCCCAGCATCCATTAGCTATTCTTCCTGATGTTCTCCCCTCTTACCCCCACTGACAGGCCCCAGTTTGTGTTGTTCCCCGCCAAGTATGTCCATGTGTTCTCATTGTTCTGCTCCTACTTATAAGTGACAACACGCAGTGCTTAGTCTTTTGTTCCTGTGTTAGTTTGCTGAGGATGATGGCTTCCAGCTCCATTGATGTCCCTGCAAAGGACACGATCTCATCCCTTCTTATGGCTGCATAGTATTCCATGGTCAAAACAATTGTTTCAATTTTCCCCAATTATTAAAACATACAAAGTCATTGTTGCATTGGAAAATACAGAAAGAAAAAAGCAATTGTAAAACTTAATATTTTGGACCAGGTGCGGTGGCTCACGCCTGTAATCCCAACACTTTTGGGAGGCCAAGGCGGGCAGATCACCTGATTGGGAGCTGAAGACCTGCCTGACCAACATGGTGAAACTCTGTCTCTACTAAAAATACAAAAATTAGCCAGGCATAGTGGCAGGTGCCTGTAATCCCAGCCCTCAGGGGGCTGAGGCAGGAGAATCGCTTGAACCGGGAGGTGGAGGTTGCAGTGCGCTGAGATTGTGCCACTGCACTCCAGCCTCGGTGACAGAGCAAGAGTCTGTCTCAAAAAAACAAAATAAAACAAAACAAAAAAAACAAAAAGAAACTTAATATTTTGTAGTATTTTCTTTTGAAATATTGTATTGTCCTTTTTTACCATAGTCAAACAAATACAATGTATAAAATGTTTGTATCCTGCTTTTATTACTTTATGTGGCATGAATATTTTCATATAGTGTTAAAGATACTTTGCAATAATCAGTTTTAATGGCTGCTTAGTATTCTCTCCGGCTGTAGTTTCTTTAGCAATTCTTCTATGGTTGGGCATTTTTCATATTATAAATAGTATGAGCCAAGCATGTTGATACACTCCTGTGGTCCTAGTTACTCGAGAGGCTGAGGTGGGAGGAACGCTTGAGCCAGGAGTGATCATGCCACTGCACTCCAGCCTGGGTGACAGGGTGAGGCCCCATCTTTAAAAGAAAAAGAAAAAGAAAACTTAAAAATTGAAAACATTAAAAAAAGTAAAAAACTTATTTGATCATAAAATGTTTTCATATTTCAGGTTATTTCCTGAGTGTAGAGTACCAGAAGAGGAATTTATAAGTGAAGATCATAAAAATGACTACCATATGGTAGCACTTATGTATTGGGCATTTTACATATATTTTGGAATTTAATTCTTATAAGAATCCTGCAAGATTTGTGTTATTATTTCTATTTTACACATGAAAGAAGACTCAGAGAATTAAACAACAATTAAGTGGCAAAATTGGGATTCAAATACAGGTTGGTCTGAGTCCAATACACATTTGTGATGGTTAATCTTTTTTTTTTTTTTTTGAGACGGAGTTTCACTCTTGTTGCCCAGGCTGGAGTGCAATGGCACGATCTCGGCTCACTGCAACCTCCACCTCCTGGGTTCAAGTGATTCTCCTGCCTCAGCCTCCCAAGTAGCTGGGATTACAGGCACCTGTCATCACGCCTGGCTATTAGTAGAGGCGGAGTTTCACTATATTGGCCAAGCTGGTCTCGAATTCCTGACCTCAGGTGATCCACCCACCTCTGCCTCCCAAAGTGCTGGGATTACAGGTGTGAGCCACTGCGCCCGATCAGTGATGGTTAATCTTACGTGTCTTCTGAGTATAGAACTCAGGAATTCCTGAGTATAGAACTTCTGAGCATAGAACTCAAGAATTCCCTGGACTTGGATTTCTACAAAAGCTTTGCCAAAAAGAAATCAGTATCAGACCAAAGCAGTATATGTTTCCTCTAAGGCAATCAGGCTCTGGTTTATGGTTTATTTTGCTGGTTAACTTTTGTCCTGGACTGTCCTTACCTTTGCAATCCGCAGATTGTCCCTGATGGCATTTCTGCTAGCCCTCGCCCTTCACACATCTCAACTGGGATATGGACTCCTCAGGAAGTGATTGTCAAGCCAGAATGAATGGTAGATCCCATGGGGAGGTTTTTTTTTTTTTTTTTTGAGACAGTCTCATGACACAGATCTTGGCTCACTGCAGCCTCCGCCTCCTGGGTTCAAGCGATTCTCGTGTCTTTGTCTCCCTAGTAGCTGGGATTACAGGCATATACCATCACACCCGGCTAATTTTTTTTGTATTTTTTATTAGGTTGATGCATAAGTAATTGTGGTCTTGCCATTACTTATAATAGCAATTATCCATCTCTAATAGTAGAGACAGGGTTTTGCCATGTTGACCAGGTTGGTCTCAAACTCATGGCCTCAAGTGATTCACCTTCTTTGGTCTCCCAAAATGTTGGGATTACAGGTGTGAGCCACTGCGTCTGGCCCCATGGGGAGCTTTTAAAAAATGCGGATGCCATGGTCCTACCTCCAGAAATTCTGAATTTGTCTAGGGTAGGATTAAAACACCAGGTAATTCTCATGTGTAGCCAGATTTGATATCCACTGCCCTGGGATGTGATGGTGCAGATTCAAGTTGCAATTAAGGAAAGAATATTGTTGAGAAAGAAAATTCTAGACAAAATAATTTTTATTTTTATTTTAGTAATCAAAGGGAAATAAAAAAAAGAGGTAGATGGCCTCATGCAGATAAACCATATTCAAGGGCCAGAACTACTTTAAGGTAGCCTCAAGCAGGAAGCATACTGGGGCCTGAGCTTCATTATAGCCAGGCAGATACTGGTGGGATAGACATGGGAAAATTTAGATTAGCTCAAATGGCACTGAGATGGGCCAAAGGGCCTGGAAAACTTAGAGGGCAGTTGGGCAAGTATTCGCACTCTGGCGAGTAAATCCAGCAGGAAGGCATACTTCAGGTAGACAGTCGCTTTCTGGTTCTGGGCAAGCAGTTTATGTAAGGCAATGGCCCAGCTAGTCCCAGCTAGGGACATGAAGATCAGGATACAACCCCCACAAATGAGTAGGAGGAGAGCATGACACTGTGACTCCATCTGCAGGGAGGAGCGGGGTTAAGAACAGGGTCCTTGCAAAATCATTTCTGAGGAAATTTTTCTCTTCTGATTCTTTTTATTGGAAGGTAAGCTCCCTGAGAGCAGACACACATACTTCTGTTGTCAGCCACTCTATCTCCAGCACATACCACAGTGACAGTTGCATAACAGGTTCTCAAATATTTTGTAATTGGTGGTGGTTTGTTTTTACCACATCATAAATCTTTTTTTTTTTTTTTTTCCCTGAGACGTTGTCTCACTCTGTCGCCACACTGGAGTGCAGTGGCACAATCTCGGCTCACTGCAACCTCCACCTCCCGCGTTCAAGCGATTCTCCTGCCTCAGCCTCCTGAGTACCCGGGACTACAGGCACGAGCTACCATGCCCAGCTAAGTTTTGTATTTTTAGTAGAGATGGGGTTTCACCATGTTGGCCGGGATGGTCTCAATCTCTTGACCTTGTGATCCACCCAGCTCGGACTCCCAGAGTGCTGGCATTACAGGCGTGAGCCACTGGGCCCCTCCAGCACATCTTAAATCTACAAGCAGCAAGGCATGGGTTCAGTCCCCTCTTGCTAGTAAGAGGCGGGTGCTAATATCCTCTCCACTCAGATACAGTGGGGTAGGCAGATGATGACTGGAGGGCCTGTTGATTGCTGTGCTGGGAGGAGAAGGGTCTTGAATGGCAGGACTATTTCTGCCAGGTTACTTCCCGCAGACTGCCTTAATCACTCCTTATTCCCTCGGACTGCCCCCACCAGATCCCCCACATCTGCTGTGAGGCAAAGCCCCTGAAGAGAGTTCCTGAAAGGAAAATGCCTGGGGCTACCTGTTTTGACATTCAAAAAGAAGTCAGCAGACCTTAAAAAGGGCAAATTTTTCCTTCAAACACACATTAAAAGCTAACCTACTGCCTTTGTAACAGTTTGCGTCTTGCCAAACGCTTCGAAGATTGCTTTTTCAACTTGGAAGAGGATTTCCTCAACTTTAGAAAAGGTGGAATAAGCTATTGCCAAGGCAACCAGTAGAATCCATAACATTTGGCCTCCTTCACTTTAGCATGCCCAAGTCAATTGGAGGGGTCCGTGGGTGGAGGGAATGAGCCATTCCAAGCGGCTGATCTCTGCTGCCACTTTCCCCAGCTCTTCAGGTAAATGCAGTTTATTACATCTGACAGCTGGCTCTGCAGCTGTGGTGCAGGCAAGCCATCTCGTCTTTCACCTCATGGTCTGAGGCTGCTCCCTTATTAAATACACTTACTGAGTCAGAGAAATGGAGTTTTAAAACAGGCTTTCCGGGAAGTTCAGGGAAATCAATCTTTGCCAACCCCTCTTCCTGGATAATGGCAACTGCCTATTAACTGGCCTGCCTGTTTCCATTCTCACCGTCCTACAGGCCAGGCCTTTCACAGCTCAGCCAGAGGGATCTTCTTAAAATGACAGTCATGCCATGTCACTCCCTGACTTCGTTTCCTCTAGTATTTTTTTTCCCCCTCATCTCAATCAGGATGAACTCCAAGCTCCTTCTGAGGGAGGCTCAGGAGGTCCTGTGACCTCAGGCCTACCTGGTCAGCCACAGCTCACAGAACTCATCCCTCTACTGGCCTAATCACAGCATTCTTTTCTGTCACTTGTAGCCTTCATTGGACCATTTCATTAATTTCTTCCCAGATCCATCAATCTGAGTGTTGGTGATGCTGTCATAATGAGCGCATCATTTTCTCTAAACAGATCAACTCTTAAATGAATTCTCAGTTACTGAAGCAGCCTCGTTGTCTGGGGTGATGACCAAGGTTCATTGTCTCACGGTCATGGAGATCAAGGATGCGGACACACCAAGAGTAAGGTTAAGAGCAGAAATGTAATAGGCGAAAGAAAGAGAATAGCTCTCTGCTACAGAGAGGGGTTTTGGAAAAATGCGTTGTTGATCTGTGGTGAAATGCAGGCATTTTTATAGATAAGCTAGTGAGGAGGTGGTATCTGATCCATATATGGCGTGAAAACCAGGTCAGGACCAGGTGTGCCATCTGCATAGGGTGTGAATCTCTGGCAGCCTCCACCCCAATCTTTTATTATGCAGGTGGGTTCTCTGCCTGAGCTTCTCCATATTGCCCAGTTCTTTCTTACCATACATGTGCTAAGAAAAAAGGGAAGGTGGAGCTTCCATGGTGGACACGCCTGGCCCCAAGTAGACCCTTTCTATTGGCACCGCTGCCGGTATTCCCCTGTGCAAGCTTCCAGCTTCCTTATCTATGTTTGCAGCTTGATCTTTCAGGCTGCTCTTGGTTAGAAAAGATATGATTTCTTGGGCTGCTTTTTGTTACAAGGGAAATTCTGCTGAGGACTCTCTTGCCCCCAGCATCTGCCTAAATAATTTCTATCTTCTGTCTGTATCATTACTTTATGGGAAAATCCAACATTAACAGATATGCTGTAGTCTGTAAGATGGGGTAAAAACCTGGCCTCGTGATGTGATCATTTGGCATTGAGAAAGATGAGAAAAGAAAATCAGAAGGGAAAATGGAAGGCTTGAGGGAGAGGAAACTGTAGAAACTGGTGGCACAAAAGATAAAAGAGGAGTTACTGAAATAATACTGTTTTCAGATTTGTTCATTATGGTCAGGCACAGTGGCTCACACCTGTAATCCCGGCACTTTGGGAGGCCAAGGTGGGTGGATCATGAGGTCAGGAGTTTGAGACCAGCCTGGCCAACATGATGAAACCCCATCTCCCTAAAACTACAAAAATTAGCTGGGCGTGGCAGTGGATGCCTGTAATCCTAGCTACTTGGGAGGCTGAGGCAGGAGAATCGCTTGAACCTGGGAGGTGGAGGTTGCAGTGAGCCAAGATCTCACTACTGCACTCCAGCCTGGGCAACAGAGTGATCCATCTCAAAAAAAAAAAGAAAAGAAGACTTATTCATTATTTGTAGAGTGGTATAGTGTTAATTCTGGGTTGACTGTGATAAGTTAAAGAGCCATATTATAATCTCCACAGCAACCACTTTAATATATACAACAAAGAAATATTGATGAAAAAACCAACAGAGGAAATAATTTGAAATACAAAAAAATTGCTATATTAATTTAACATTTTAAAAGACAGAAAAGGAAGACAAAGAAATAACACAAGGGAAATAGGGAATCAAAAATCACCATGGTAGATGTATTAGTCAGCATTCTAATAGAATAACAGAACCAATAGAATATATAGAGACATATAAGAGGAGATGTATTATTGGAATTCATTCACCCAAAAGGAGGCTGAGAAGTCTCATGATATGCCATCAGCAAGTTGGAAAACTAGGAAAGCTGATGGTGTAATTGAGGGGAGCTGATGGTGTAACTTTTACTCCAAGGCCTGAGCACTGGAAGGTGGGATGTAGAGGAGAAGGTAGGAATGCTGGTGTAAGTCCCAGAGTTCAAAGTTTCGAGAACTAGGAGCTCTAATGTCCAAGGGAAGGAGAAAATGGATGTCTAACTCAAGGAGACAGCAAATTCTCCCTTTCTCCTCCTTTTTATTTGGGTGGGTCCTTAATGGTTTGGGTGATAGCTGCCCACACTGGTGAGGGAGATCTTCTTTACTTAATCTACCAACTCGAATGCTAATCTCTTCTGGAAACACCCTCACAGACACAGTAGTAATGTTTTACCAGCTATCTGGGCATCCACTGACCTAGTCAAGTTGACACATGAAATTAATCATTTCATTAGACATGAACACAATCATATCAATGATTACAATAAATATATTAGTTTCCTAGGACTGACACAAATTACCACAAACTAGGTGGCTTAAAACAACAGAATTTATTCTCTTATAGTCTAGGTGGCCAGAGTACAAAATTAAGGTGTTGGGCAGCATTAATTCCTTCTGGAGGCTCTGAGGGAGAATCTGTTTCATACCTCTAGCTTCTGGTTATTACCAGCAATTCTTAGTACTCCTTGGCCTGTAGCTACAACACTTTAATCCTTACCTTTGGGTTCACATAGCCTTCTTACCTCTGTGTTTCTTTGTGTATCCTTTCCTCTTCTTATAATTGGATTAGATTTAGGGTCTGTTCTAATCTAGGATGACCTCATCTTAACTAATATTTGCAAAAACCAATTTTCAAATAAGGTCACATTCTGAGGTTCTGGGAAAACATAAATTTCGAGGGTACACTATTCAGCCCACTACAAACATTAATGGATTAAACTTTAAGTAGGCCGGGCATGGTGGCTCAGGCCTGTAATCCCAGCATTTTGGGAGGCTGAGGTGGGTGGATCATGAGGTTAGGAGATGGAGACCATCCTGGCTGACATGGTGAAACGCTGTCTCGACTAAAAATACAAAAATTAGCTGGGCGTGGCAGCGTGTGCCTGTAGTCCCAGCTACTTGGGAGGCTGAGGCAGGGGAATCGATTGAGCCCAGGAGGTAGAGGTTGCAGTGAGCTGATATCACGCCACTGAACTCCAGCCTTGTGACAGAGCGAGACTCTGTCTCAACAAAACAAAACAAAACAAAAACCACACTTTAATTAAAAAGGGAAGATTATAAGGCTTTTTTTTTTTTTTAAAGCAAGACAACTATATGCTGCTTTTAAGAGATATACTTTAAATATGAAGATACAGATAGGTTAAAAGTAAAAGAATGGTTAGAAAGGTCTACTATGCAAATTAGTGTGCCTATAATAATGTCAAGAATGTAGATTTCAAGATAAGGAACATGACTAGAATTAAAGAGGTACATTCCATGATGGTGAGTCAAGACACAAAACTACTAAAAGTGTATGTACCTAATAACAAAGCTCCAAAATATGTAAAATAAAAATAGATGGAGAAAACAGACAAATTCATATTTATATTTGGGGATTTCAACATCTCTCTGTTAGCAAATACTAGAAATAGACAAAAATCAGTAATGATATGGAAGATTGGAATGACATTATCAACCAACTTGTCCTAATTATTATTTATAGGACATTATACTTAACCACTATAAAATACAAATTCTTTTCAAGTGCACCTGGGACTTTTACTAAGATAGACCTGGTCCATAATACAAGTCTCTGTTTTATAAATTTTTTTGACAACTAATAAGATTTAACAGTTTTTCTTAGTACACCTTTGACTATTCTCTGGAAAATTGTGTTTTTTTGTCCCTTTTCCAGGCATCTATTGGGTTAAAACTGAGTTAGCCATTTGACTCATCACTTAGTCTATCTGGACCCTAACTCTTCTTCCTATAAAATGTTTGATCATTCATTCATCTGTGCACCCGCCAAATATTCATTGATGTTTTATGTATCAGGCATTGTTCTAGATGCTGGAAATATAACAGTGAGCAAAACATAAAAATCCTTGTTTTCATGGAACTGACCTTCTGACGGGAAGAATAATACTGCCTACCTTACAAGGTGGTATAATCCATGGGGAAGAAAGCATGTTTACACGATGGAGTAAAAACATAAGTGGTTATAGGTGTTATTATTTTACCCTTCCAACAATTGTGTGGTCAGAAGACACTAAACCATCCCCTGTACCTCCTCATAGCAACCCCCGTGGCCTTGCTTTGTACCTTATATGACTGATTTCTTCAAGCTAAAGCATTTGAAGAAGACTAACACACAGAATTTATTATAATTCCTGGTTTACAAATTGACCTAGTCACCTAACAGGTCCCTGAAGGAACATGGTACTGCTCAAGTTTTGTATTTATGTCGTAAAAAGGGTCAGAAAAGGCAAGAACATGGATATTACCGGTGAGGACCCATTACCCATGAGAATGAGGCAACACCAGCGTCCTGTGCTGGGAACTGATTGGAAAGCAGAAAAGAAGACAGGCATCTTTATCCTAAAAACCAAAAACCTCCACTGGAGTCTCCAGTCAAATTGAGAACTTGACAGAGGTGGGGAACAAGACAGAATCAGAAATATTGCTCCATTTCCAGCACCAACCACAGTGCCTGGCCCAGAGCAATATTTGAGGCATTATTTAATAGCCTCTACTCCAGATATTATAGTTCAGATTTAGCAGAAATCTACATGGGTTGTTTATGTGGGGGAGATCTTCATGGAGAAGGTGGGGCTGGCCTCGACTTCAAGGGTGATGGGAATTGGGAGGATGAAGCTGCCGTAGGAAGGACTGATGAAAAATCTTTGAGCAGGTACGTCAGGGAGTGGCATCAGTGGTGTAGTGGAGTGTATGTGCAGTCCTTAAGTCTTGGAGACTTGGTGAGGAGGTGGGGCAGGGACAGGCTGAATGTCATGAATAGCAGAAGCATCATGGGCAGAGTCTCTGAGAGCAGGTTTGGGACCAGTGGAAGCGGAGCCAATTAGGGGGAGTATTGTGACCCAAAGTTTTTATTATTATGCAATATTGCTGGACTGGGCTCCCTCTTGTCAGTCTTGGTGAAATTTCCTGAATCAGAGTGTTCTGCCTCCCACATACAGCCTGAAGTCTGCAGGGACTTCCTCCTTTTGCAAAGGGATAGTAAACTCTTTATGGAGTCTGGCTTTAAACTATTAGCTTGAGCATATTTTCTTTTTTCGGTTCAATGAGCTAAATCTAGCTAGTATAAGAGCAAGAAATTGTAGTAAACTATTGTAGTAAACTCAGGATCATTCAAACAAGGGCTTGGCGTGAGATTCTGGGAACTTTGCTTGCGGCAACAGGAAGAGACAGGGCTTGCATTAGGATGTGTAAGCATAGACTTGGCACGAATATCTGAATTTATAAGGGCTCCACAATTTCAACAGTGCCTCAGTTTTCCTAAGCAGATAAAATTGGGAGGGCCCAAGTAAAAATACAGATTGGAGCAGGAGCTTCAGTGGGTATTGAATCAACTCCACCTTTTACTTCCCAACAGCTGGTGTTGGGTGGGGCTAACCAGGGGTGAGCCTTGATTGACCTAAGACAATTGGTTTCATCTCCTCTTCTTTGCCACATAGATTAGCTCATGAGTGAGCAGGTGATTCAAACAAAGTAAGGCTCAGGACTTTGTTTCAGTGGCTGGGGGAGAGCGTGGGTGTGGGTATTAGTCTGGACACTGCTGCAGTTATTTTACTCTAATGACAGGCGCCATCCAAAGGTGAGGCCACTGCTTGAAGAAGGCAGATTCAAAAGACTCGAGAAAAAATGGAGTCAGAGCCCGATCAAACCACAGGTAACGTCTACCCTACCTTTGCTATTTACAGTTACATGAGCCAATACTTTTTATCTATTTTTTAAACTAATTTATCTTGCTTTTTCTCTTGCTTATCTGGGAGTTTCCCTTATATTAAACAAATACTTGTAGTAGTTTAGGGAGTAACATTCGAAGCCCCCTTTCTTCTCTGTTTTTGTTTTTTGCTTTTTTTCTGAGACAGGGTCTCACTCTGTCATCCAGGCTGGAGTGCAGTGGCTTAATCACAGCTCACTGCAGCCTCGACTTTCCCAGCTCAAACGAACCTCCCCCCTCAGCCTCCCAAGTAGCTGGGACTACAGGCACACACCACCACACTGGCTAAGTATTTTTGTAGAGATGAGGATCTCACTCTGTTGTGTAGGCTGGTCTTGAACTCTGGGGCTCAGGTGATCCTCTTGCTTTGGCCTCCTAAAGTTCTAGGATTATAGGCATGAGCCCCTGCACCCAGCCTAATCCCTCTTTCAGTCTCACTTTTCAGAGTTAACCACTGCTAACTGATCCATATGTGTCCCTCGTGTCAATTTACTGTGCACTTTATTGCTCTATATTATAAATTACACCCTCATTATATTTCAGAAATTACAGCACATCCTCCTCCCTCCACACATTTATAACTAATGTAAGGGTACCCATTGCTCATAATCCCACCTTATTCTACCTCTTTCAATCCAGGATGTGTAATCTGTTAAAGGTGCATTCCTGTGTTTTTGAAAGCTGTCCCATGAAATAAAATTCTCCTAAAAGTTATCCTGCAAAAGGAATGGGACTCTTATCAGACAGGATTTTTAAAAAAATCACACTAAAGAAAACTGCATATCTGGATCCAGATAATCAGTCTTTCTGGAAAAATTACAGAACCAAGCTATCTTTAAAAGTATATTCCTTTTTAGGATCAAGCATTTGATAAGAAAATAAATTCCCAAAGTCTCAGTCACACAGGAGGTAGAACTAATTACCCCTCAAGAGGCAGGAATTGAGTGTATGGAGGGATGTCGGAGGATTAGATTTTTTGAGGGGCTCAATTCAGTTGAGTTCCATTCACCATTATAAACACGTGCATCAGGGATACTCAGAGAACTCAAATTTTTGTTGTTTCAGTGAGAAAAATTGGTACTCAAAAGTTGCCAGCCACCTCTCTCTATTAGTAGAGATATGTCACCTTGGGAAGAACCAAGAAATGCTGTGTTCCAATTACGCAGTTATAAATTATATTGGGTCAAAGCAAAACTTTCTTTTTAACTTGACAAAGGCTATCCTTGAAAGAATCTAGGGAGAGGGAGAATTTACATATGGGCCAAGGAGCGCTCCCTCCCATCATACAATTCATGCTTTAAAAGGGTGAAATTTAGTGGTCTTTTGTATATTTACAGAATTGTGCAACTATCACCACTATCTAATTTTAAAATATTTTTAATACCCTGCAAATAAACCGTCCCCATTAGCAGTCACTCATTCTCCTCTCCCTAGCATCAGGCAATAACCTTTCTGTTTATAGACCTATCTATTCTGGACATTTCATATAAACAGAATCATACAACTTTTGTCTGCTCGCTTCTATCTCTTAGTATAGAAGTTTCATTCATGTTGTAGCATGAATCAGTACTTCATTTCTTTTTTTCATGATCATCTTTTTGCTTTTATTCATAGTTTCATTAACCAAGTATGAATCCCTGAACAATATATTTTTCTTTTGCCTGTTTTTTAAACTGTCGGTAATATACATGTAACATAAAATTTACCATTTTTACAATTTTTGAATGGACAGTTCAGTGGCATTAAGCACATTCACATTATTCTGCAATCATCACCACTATCCATCTTCAAAACTTTTTCATCATTGCATACTGAAACCCTGTACCCATTTAACAATAACGTCCCATTCACCCTCCACCCCTGCCAGCCCTTGGTAATCACTGTTCTAATTTCTGAATCAGTGTATTAAACTATTCTAGTTACTTCCTACAAATGAAATCATACAATATTTTTTCCTTTGTGTTTGGCTTATTTAGCATAATGTCTTCAAGGCTGATCCATGTTGTAGCACGTATCAGAGTTTCCCATTGTGTGTGTATATACCACATTTTGTTTATTCATCCTTTGATGAACATTTAGGTTGCTTCCACTTTTCGACTATTGTGAATAATTCTGTTCAGCTATCAATTTTCTTGACAGTATATATAGTAATGGAATTTTTGGAGCATATGGAAATTCTACACTTAATTCTTTGAGGAATCATCAGACTGCTTTCCATAGCTGCTGTACCATTTTACATTCCTACCAAAGGTGCACCAGGGATCCAGTTTCTCCACATCCTCACCGATATTTGCTATTTTCTGACTTTTTGATAGCCATCCTAATGGGTGTGAAGTAGTATTTCATTGTGGTTTTGATTTACATTTCCCTAATGATTAATGATATTGAGCATCTTTTCATGTGCTTTTTGGCCATTTGTATATCTTTTTTAGATAAATGTCTATTCAAGTCCCTTTTCCTTTTTTTTTTTTTTTTTTAAAAAATTTTTTTTAAGTCCCCTTTTCTTTTTTTTTTTTTTTTTTTTTGAGACGGAGTCTCGCTCTGTCACCCAGGCTGGGGTGCAGTGGCCGGATCTCAGCTCACTGCAAGCTCCGCCTCCCGGGTTCCCACCATTCTCCTGCCTCAGCCTCCCGAGTAGCTGGGACTACAGGCGCCCGCCACCTCGCCCAGCTAGTTTTTTGTAATTTTTAGTAGAGACGGGGTTTCACCATGTTAGCCAGGATGGTCTCGATCTCCTGACCTCGTGATCCGCCCGTCTCAGCCTCCCAAAGCGCTGGGATTACAGGCTTGAGCCACCGCGCCCGGCCCTCAAGTCCCTTTTCCATTTTAAATAGTTTTTTTTTGTTTTTGAGTTGTAGGAGTTCTTTGTATATCTGGATGTTAATCTCTTATTAGATGTGTAATTTGCAAACATTTTCCTCATATTCTCTGGGTTGCCTCTTTGCTCTGTGATAGTGTCCTTTGATGCACAAATGTTTTAAATTTTGATGAAGTCCAATTTGTGTGTTTTTTCTTTTGTTGACTGTGTTTTTGGTGTCATATCCAAGAAATTATTGCCAAATGGAATGTCATCAAGATTTCTTCTGTTTTCTTTCCAGAGTTTTACAACTTAGGTCTTACTTTTAGGTCTTCGGTTCACTTTGAGTTAATTTTTATATATGGTGTTAAGTAAGGGTCCAACTTTATCCTTTTATATAGGATACCTGGTTTTCTTTTTCTTAGTATAATTTGTTGCAAAGGCTGTCCTGTTCCCATTGAATGGTTTTGGCATTTTTCTTGTTGAAAATCACTTGACCATATATATGAAGTTTTATTTCTGGGCCCTCTGTTCAATTCCTCTGGTCTACATGTCTGTCTTTATGTCAGTGCCATGCTGTTTTGATTTTTGTAGCTTTGTAATAAATTTTGAAATCATTAAGTGAGTTATTCAATTTTGTTCTTCTTTTTCAAGGTTGTTTTGGCTATTTTGGTAACCTCAGGGTTCTATGAGGGTCCATATAAATTTTAGGATGGAGTTTTCTATTTCTGCAGAAAAGGTTGTTAGGGCCAAGTATGCTGGCTTATGCCTGTAATCCCAGCACTCTGGGAGACCAAAGTGGGTGGATTGCTTGAGCCTAGGAGTTTGAGACCAGACTAGGAAACACAGCAAGACTCTGCCTTTACCAAAAAAAAGTATAAAAATTAGCTGGGCCTGGTGCCACATGGCTGTGGTTCCAGCTACTGGGGATGCTGAGGTGGCAAGATCACTTGAGTTCGAGAGGTGGAGGCTGCAGTGAGCTGAGACCATGCGGCTACACCCTAGTTTGGGGGACAGAGAGGCACCCCATCTCAAAAAAAGAAGTTGTTGGAATTGTGTGGGAATTACATTGACTTGTAGATTGCTTTGGCTAATATTGTCGTTTAAATAATATTAAGTCTTCCAATCCATGAACATGGAATATCTTTCTATTTATGTCTTCTTTGATTTCTTTCAGCAGTGTTTCATAATTTTCAGTATATAAGTCTTCCATCTCCTTGGTTAATTCCTGAGTATTTATTTCTTTTTGATGTTATTATAAATGAAATTTTCTTAATTTCCTTCTCAGATTGTTCACTGCTAGTGAGATGAAATGCAACTAATTTGTATGTGTTGATTTTTTTATCCTAATACTTTGCTGAATTTGTTTATTAGTTGTGGCAGCTTCCTTGAATGTGGAATTTTTAGGGTTGTCTACATACACAATCATGTCATCTGTGAACAGAGATAATTTTATTCTTTCTGACTTGGATACCTTTTATTTCTTTAGCCGAATTTCTATTTTTGCGTATCTATATTGTCTAATTGTACTGTCTAGAGATCCTAATACAATGTTGAATAGAAGTGGGGAAAACCGGCATTCCTGTCTTATTCCTGATTTGAAGAGGAAAAGTTTTCAGTCTTTTGCCATTGAGTGTGGTGTTAACTGTAACTTACGGTAAAGTTGAAGGAAGTTCCTTCTATTTCTAGTTTGTTGAATGTTTTTATCATAAAAAGATGTTAAATTGTGTCAGATGCTTTTGCTGTTGTTTTGTTAATGTGGTGTACCACAGTGATTCATTTTGGTACGATGGAATCATCTGTGCATTCTAGGAATAAATCCTTCTTGGTCATAGTGTATAATCCTTTTAATATGCAGATGAATTCAGTTTCCTAGTATTTTTAAAAGGATTTTTGCATCAATATTCATAAGGGATATTGGTTTGTACTTTTGTTTTCCTTGTAGCATCTTTGTCTGATTTTGGTATTTAGGCAACACTGGCCTCATAAGAAGAGTTAGGAAGTGTTCCTATTTTCAAATTTTTGAAAAAGTTTGAAAAAGATAGGTGTTAATTTTTCTTTAAATGTGATAGAAATCACTGATGAAGCCATATGCTTTGCTTTTCTGGGATATTTTTTCATTACTAATTCAATCTATTAGTTATAGATGTATTTATATTTTCAATTTTTTCATGATTCATTCTAGGTAGGTTTTGTTTCTAGGAATTGGTCCATTTCATCTAAGTTACCCAATGTATTGGTGCCTAATTGTTCATAGTATTCCTTATAATCCTTTTTATTTCTGTAGAATTAGTAGCAATGTCTTTGCTTTCATTTCTGATTTTAGTAATTTGAGTCGTCTTTTTTCTTAGTCTAGGTAAAGGTTTGTCAACTTTGTTTATCTCTTCAAAGAAAACTTTTTATTTTATTGGTGTTCTCTATTGTTTTTCTAGTCTCCATTTCATTTCTCTCTTCTCTAATCTTTATTATTCCCATCCTTCTACTTGTTTTAAGCTTAATCTCCTCTTTTTTCTCATTTTTTAAAAGGCATAATTATTTCTCTTCTCAATTCTGTCCGTTTTTGCTTCATGTGTTTAGGGCTCAGTTTTTAGGTCCATATATATTTATAGTTGTTATTTATTCCTGGTGAATTGACACTAATCATTATAAAAAGTTCTTCTTTATCTTTAATAACTTTTTTTTTGTCTTAGAGTCTTTTTTGTCTGATATTAGGATAGCCATTTCAGCTCTCTTTTAGTTACTATTTGCATGGCATATCTTTTCTGACTCTCTTAAACTACTCGTGTCTTTGAATAAAAAATACGTCTTACAGACAGCGTATAGTTGGGTTAAAAAATCTATTCTGCCAATTTCTGCCTCATGATTGGACTGTTTATTTGCACTTAATGTAATTATGATATGGTTACTTTACATCTGTCATTTTGTTGTTTTCTCTGTCTTATGTATTTTTTTGTTCCTCTATCTTTTCGTTATTTCTTTGTTAACATTAAATCTCTATTTTATAGAATATGGTTTCAATTTCCATTGTTTCTTTTAACACATATTTTTAGTTCTTTTACTATATATTTTAGTTTATATTTTCTTAATGGCTACCCTGGGAATTACAATCAACATCTTAACTTATAAAAATCTAGTTTGGATTAATACCAACTTAATTTCAATAGTTTAAAGAAGTTTGCTCCAATATAACTCTACCCCATCTCCTCTCCTTCATGTTGTTACTCTTATACAAATTACATTATATATAATAACGTATCAATGCAGTTTATATTTTAAAAATAATTATTTCAGTTATCTTTTAAAATATATAGAAGAAAAAGAATTAGAAGCAAAAATACATTTAAATCATCTTTTAAATTTACTCCACTCCAAGATGCCACTTACACTAGATTGCCTCTGACCCAGTTATTTGGGCACTGTGTGTGTGTGTGTGTGTGTGTGTGTGAGCACCTGTAGAGCCATAAACTAAAAGATTTACTTCACTAAAGAACCACAACTATGGGATCCCCAGAAAACTTTGACAAAGGTAACTGATATCTGTTGGTGATCATAGAAGGTTATCCAGTTCAGTTCTAATAGTGAAATGAAAGCAACCAGGACCAGTTCCTAGATCTAACAGATGATGATAATGTGCCCAGCATCAATAGCCGTAGTGATGGTAGACAGAGGTATCTTGAGGCTGTTGGGCTTTCAGTGGTGATGCCAACCTCTCAACTTTGGTAGCTTCAACTGTAGTATGAAGGTCTGTTCTGGACCACCCAGTGCTCAAAGAGCAGCTGGGACTGATCCGTTGGACCTAATCATTCCCTAAATAAGAAACACTGGGAGAGTCAGCATTATATGAATTTAAATATTAAGATAAGTGGCTTTCTTTTAAATCATAACTTGTGAACAGAAATGTCAATAAATTTAAGCAACAAATTTTAGTAAGAGCCCTGCCAGTGAAAAGTAAATCAATAAACCAACAATAATATTGTTTAATAGATTATTTATCTCCCTTCCAGTGCATTTGCTTGATGAGATTTACAAAGTCTAGAAGTTGCTGAAGAGTGGGGCCAACACCTTATGCACCTGCAAGGGGACTCAAAATAATCATAGCAGCCCACACTTACTCTTACCCCGTGCCAGGCACTGTGCTACTCAGAGTGTGAGCTGTGGATCATTGCTGGTCCATGATCTGTTTGTTAATGATCCATGACAATAAGTACACAAATCGAGAATAAACATTTAAACATTTTTATGGCAATTTGACATTGTTGCAACTTGAAGGTAGGTGATCATTTTCACTGAGCTTTACAAAAATGTCAGTCCAAGTTTGAAAAAACCAAAAGCAATAAACAAAAACTAATCCTTTTGTTTGGATAGCTTGAAAGTACTGTTCTATAATATTATTATTTTTTCCACCTTACAGATGAAGAAACAAACTTAGATTAATTACTTGCCACGGGATACAGTTAACAAGTAGGTGCTGGAATTTAAACCCAGGTGACCTGACTTCCAGTCTGTGGTCTCAGGGACCATACCGTGAGCAGTAAGAAGCAGCTCCTCACCCCATTGACAGATATTTGGCCTCTGGTTGTGGCAGCAGCAACTTTTAGCAGCGCCCTTCCATTTAAATGACCCCATCCCTGAGCTGACCTGTCATTGGTCAGGAGGTGAGCAGGGGGTGGCTGATGGGACCTGGCCACTAAGGTGGAAGACTAGGGCATAGGTATTGGTGTTAATAATCATGTATGTCCAGAAAGGCAGGGGTTCCAGCCACAGGAATGAGGGTTTCAGCAGACGGCACTAATTACCATGATTTCACAGCTGTGATCAATTCACGTTTTCTCACTTTGAGCTCAGGCCTGCTCTATGGGGACTAATGTGAAGAGGTGTAAAAATAAGTTCTGTTTCCAGCCAGATTAATTACAGGGTCTGCTGAGGCCCCAGTGCAGATTGCCTGGACTGCAAGATTGATTGGCTTAGGCCCCAGGTCTAGCTGAAGGAAGGCTACATGGGCTGGCCCAAGGCTGCCCCAGGGGGTGCAACTGAAGTCAGAGAGGCAGCCCAGCCCTGCTGCTGTCCAGCTGTGGCTCACCCTGTGGCCTCCTCCTGAGGGCCTTCCCTCCATAAGCACCCATCCATCTCAGAGATGCGCAGGGAAGATTAAAATGAGGCAACATCTGCAAAAGCCTAGGACATGACACAGAGTAGGGGATGGTCAACAGAAGCTAGTTATAATGTCATTATTATCAGTGTTATTTATTTTTATTGTTATTCATTTTCTTTTTTACATATCCTTCTCTTCCTACTAAATCCTAAGTTCTTTGAGAGCAGGGACATTTTTTTCTTTCAGAAAAATACAGAGTGCAGAACCCAAGTCGATGTGTACGCCTTTGATGCATGATTTTCCAAGCCACTAAATGAATTGTGAAGTTAAAGACACTTCTGAGAAAGAGCTATAGAGAGTTGCTCACTTTGCCTTGAGACAGAAGTCACAGGTGATGGGGCAGGGGCAAGTCTCTTGTGCGTAAAGAGATAGATTATGGGTGACAGATGTAAAATCATGTTTTCTGTTCCTGCTGACAAGAGGGGATCAGTACACTTGTTGGGATGAAGTGTGTTTGCCCAAATGGAAGGCTTTGCTAGGAACTTACTAGGGCTCCTTCAGGGGTGTCCCAAAAGAAAAGGCAGGGATGATGAGTGTGGCTTCATGAGAGCAGGAGTCTCTGCCCCTACTGTGTTGGAACTTGGCAGGAGTGGTGACCACAGAACCTGTCCATGCGCCGTAAGTGGGCATGTGGATCCAGGTCACCCTGTGACAACGCGGCCCCTCCAGAGCCTGCAGGGAAACAGCAGCCCAGCCAGACAGGGGGTGGGGCACCTCTGAACAAAGGTTTGGGCCAATCAAGAATCGGAGCTCCTAACAACAATAACTAAGATGCATTGAGCCGGGTACTCACTAAGCATCTGACCTCCTTTATCTGATAAGTTCTCATAACAGTCTTTTATGGTAAATACTAACAGCATCCCCATTTTATATGTGAGGAAACTGAGGCTTAGGTCAGGTAAGTAGCTTATGCAGTGTTACTCAAGAAAATATGTTTTGAGAACCCTCAGCCTCACTCTCCTCTGCCTCAGGGCATACTGTTTTTTTTCTTTCCTGCTGTATGAGCTGTGGTGGGAATGCTAATCAGGATGCCTGTCTTTCCCTAGTCTTGGGGTCAGGCAAGTGCCCAAAGTCAGGATAAGCAAACTCTCCTTCCTGGGACTCTGAGGAGAGGCTCATGGATGGGGGAAATGGAGGGAGTGGATTCCCTCCAGCTTGGCTCCGGGACAAGATGGCCATGGAGCTCCTGCTACATAGATGTCAGGGACTATCCTGGCTCCATCCTGCCTGCTTCCCTAACCGTTGCCCAGCACTCACCTAATAAACATTCTTCGAGCTGGAGTTAGCCTGAATTGGTTTCTGTCCCTTGTGACGACTGAACCCTGACTGACACAGTCACAGGCTGGCGAGCAGAGTGACCACACTTGGGTCCAGGTGGCCTGGCACCAGCGCATGCCCTCCCCATTGCTCCAGGTCAAGCCAGTGGGCAGTGGCCACCACAGAGCCCCTCTATGGAACCCTCAGGATGGAAAGAGGGACTCTGGAAAGGCCGAGGAGGTCCACTGAGAGTTGACCAACAGGAACCCCTGCTTCTCTGGCTTTCAGGGTGCATGAGGAGCTCAGGTTCCAAGTTTCCAAGTGACGCGCCTCCCATTCCAGCTATATTTACATCTTCTGAGTGATGTTCAGAGGCGATGGCCTTGGTCCCATCTCCTGATGGCTGTGGGCCTGCTTAGGCCAACATTTCAGCTTCTAGGATGGTCCTGGAGCCACGGCCCACCTTTTCCCCAAGTCTCGACTCTGCCTTGCCTTCCCCACAGCCTCCTTTGTCTTCTCGGCTGCCTCCCCACTGCTCCTAGAAGGGCCTGGTACCAGCCATGGAAGCTGTGATGTGGTGCCGTCCACGGTCAGCAGCTGCCAACTCTACTATCCTGGAAGGAAGGGCTTAGTTCCCAGGTACAGAAGTAGGAAGTTTTAGGAAGCTGGTGAGAGAGAGTAGCCATGGTTGGGGGCTGCAGTCACACTGTGTGAGGCTGGCCTATGCTCTGCCTCACAAGGGCTGATGCCTCTAAGCAATTGTTCTCCACTTATGTTGGCTTCTCTGATTCCCTTAAAGATTATTCTGCCTAGTTGGCCAGATCCTCTGCATAGGCAATCCAATTTGGTTGGGAAAATGCCAGCCAGATCATTTTCCAATCTGATGTGTTTCTTTGCCCAACCTGAGATTCTTCCATCGGACTCTGAATTTTTTCCTATTTTTCCTGGCGCATTACATGGCTCTCTGGCCCATCTCTTGGGCATCAGACCTCCTGAAGTCCTGCGTTCAGAGTCCCAGAAGGTCAGTAAAGAAGCCCAGGGTAAAGGATAGGGTTTAAGAGGAGAAAAAACAAAAAAAACCTTCAATAAAGGCAAAGGGCAAAGAATATGTGATTCAGCGAACTCATCCAGCAATGTGGAAGAGATTAGTTTTCAATTACTTTAAATTTGAAAAGCAAAATAAATACTAATAGACTGAAGCAGTTCATTAATCTTATGATGACATTTCTTTTCATTTGATACAGAGCATAACTGATTACAGCCTACTTAATTTTTGAATAGGTGATACAAGCATGTGGTTCACAAACCAATAATTATAAAAATGTATACAGAAAGTTTCCTTTCCAACTTTGTTCCTCAACTGCCCTGCCCCACAATGAACCACAATTCAAATGTTTTTCAATGACTAAAATCTGTATTTCTAACCATATTTGTCCTCCCCTGGGCTTAGTTTTAACTTAATTTTATCCCACAGATTAAAAAAAGAAACTATTTTCTCACATTATAGTTTGAGAAGATTTTTGCTTTAAAAAAAAATGGTATGTGATACATAACTGAGACAGTGTTGCCATCTTTGAAATTCTCTTCCCTGGTGTTTTTATAAGCCAGAGTCTCCACTGACCTCAGATGACCTGATAAGAAGTTTTGTGTCTCAAAATCCCAGAAAGATTAGTTGAGTGTCAGTTGGAATCTTGAGGTCCATGTAGTCAATGATAAATACCATATCAAAACTCATCCAAAGTGACAATAAGATGTTAAAGCCCTGAGAAAGATCTCTGGCCAGTCATGCCCTCTGTCCCTTCAGGGTCTCAGACTGTCAGTAAGAGCATGTTATTTTAGACCAAACCAGAGAAGTGTCAGGGGACAATGGTGCTTCTTGGGAAATGCCTTCAGCTCACATCAATAACCATGTACCAAGCTGTGTACTGGGTCCTGAGAAGGAAAACATAAGATGGTTTCTAGGTAGTTGGACGTTTTGGCTAGGGGTGACATGCAGAGAAAGAGGGAGAGTCAGAATATGCTAGAACAAGAGCAGTAGAAAGAATGGTCTTCAATTCTGGCCACATATTAGAATCATCTAGGGAAGATCTTTAAAACTATTGATTCCAGAGCCTCACATCCTGGAGTTTCTGGATTCTGATTTGTTTGATCTGGAATGAAGCCCAGGTATGACTATATTTTAACATTGTCTCTAGGTGATCTGACTGTGTAGCCAGATGATGAACTCTAAGGTCATTAGAGTCCAAAATATTTACTTTGAATCTCATTGAGATACAAAAGCATGTGATTACAACTTATGTAGTGCAGGTTTCACATTACAGATATCATTTTGTTCTTAGAGTGTAAATGGAACAGCATAAATGGTTTTCCCTTGTGGTATCTGAATAAAGCTTGACTGGAGCCAAGGTTAAAACGAAAACAAGCAGTGCAAAACCCGGCCCCTTTACAGTTTGGCCAGGGTGATTTGGATGGTCCCTACCTTTATGGCTTGTTGTCTTGCCACTCTCTTCTACGTTTCCCTCACTGCTCTTCTCTATAAAATGATCATTACTATCTTCTCTTTGCATCTCAAACCTTTCCAGCGCTCCTAGTGGCTTAGAGGGGACACTACTTCTCAAACTGGTCCAAAGGTCATGTTATGCTTGGAGAAATCACAGTGTACGGGTCTGAGGATATAAAGTGTGTAACTTGTTTTTCTTTTTCTTTCTTT
>NW_012101721.1:112582-150116 GCF_000951045.1 Mandrillus leucophaeus
TTTTTTTTTTTTTTTTTTTTTTTTTTTTTTTTTTGAGACACAGTCTTGCTCTGTTGCCCAGGCTGGAGAGCAGTGGTGCAATTTCGGCTCACTGCAGCCTCCACCTCCTGGGTTCAGGCAATCCTGCCTCAGTTTCTCGAGTGACTGAGATTACATACATGTGCCACCACGCCTGTCTAATTTTTTTTTGTATTTTTAGTAGAGACAGGGTTTCACCATGATGGCCAGGCTGGTCTTGAACTCCTGTCCTCAAGTGATCTGCCTGCTCAGCTTCCCAAAGTGTTGGGATTATAGGCGTAAGTCACTGTGCCTGGCCTAAAGTGTGTCACTTTGTTTAATCCAGTGTTTCCCAAACTCATTTGACCACAGAACACTTTTTGTGAACACGGATGTGAAGCAGACATGGTCCACAGACCTGAGCTTGCATCTTGAATGAAGGCAGGTCTGTTTGCACATCCCCCAGACGGCCTTCAATGACGCTCACCTTACGGCCCTTATGCTGTTGGGTGTTCTATCCCATCTTGAATCAGGGCTGAGCTGTGTGACCTCCAACACTAGCTAATGAAGGGGGTATGGCTTCCGCCTTGTCTTCTTGGGTTGCTTTCTCTTGGGGGAAGCCAGCCACCATGTTGTGAGGACACTGGAGTGGCCCTGTGAAGTGGCCCACCTGGTAGAGAATGGTGGCCTCCCATCTACAGCCAGCACCACTGTGGCTGAGCCACCTTGGAAGTGGACCCTCTGGTCACAGTCAGTCCTCCAGCTGACCAGCATCTTGATGAGAACCTCATGAGAGCCAGAAGTGCCAGCTAAGCTCTCTCAGATTCCTAACTCGCAGAAACTGGGAGAGCTAATCAATGTTTATTGTTTGAAGCCAGTATGTTTTGGGGTAATTTGTCATTTGAAAATAGGTAACTAACACGCCTGGAGATTTCACTTTTGGGTCTCAGTTTCCTCATCTGTAAAGTGGGCATTACAGTACCTTCTTCATAAGGTTATCGTGCCAATCTTAAAAGGAGAAAATATCTGACCTATAGTATGTGATCAGTAATTGGTAGCTATTTTTATGAGCTCTTCTCCATTCTGATCGGTCTTTTTTGTTTCCATTGTCTTAAAACCTCATTGTACAATTTCATTTTAACTATTTATGCCTATGTTTGTAGTTCCAACCAGATGGAAGGCTTATTGTTTTCATTTATTTTGTTTCACCGGACAACACATAGAAAGCAGTCTTTTGGATTCACAGTATAAGCGATAATAGGTGGACTCTTTAAAGGCTCATTTTGTTGTGTCTCCTTTGGGGATCTTGCTGACCATCTCTACCTGCTACATTCATCTTACAGCCAAGTGTGAGGCCTGCCCTCTGCTCTATAACTATGCTTTAGAATCACAGGACAACCTCATTCTTATTCCTAACCTTGGGGGTCTCATCTTGCCAGGTAAGGGGTAGAGATCTCAGGTGACGATGAACTTTAGTAGGAGCCTTACTACTCAAGTACTGTGGTTCCCCCTCCCTGAAAGGCTTCCAAATCTCTCTACTTCTTTGTTCCCACCGCTACCACCATAGGCCAGGCCATGATTATCTCTTGCCTGAGCTATCACAATAGCTTGCCACCTGCTTCCTGGATTCTCTCCCCCACTCCCTGAAATTATGTCTGATATCTCAGCTAGAATAATATTCCTAAAGTTTAAATTTGATTATATCACATCCCTGCTCCAAACTCTTTTAAATGATTTACGAGACCTCACGAGTTCTCATGTCTGTTCACCCTTCTGGTCCCACCTCCCCACGATATCTATTTGCAGTTTCCAAATGTGCTAAGCTGTTTCTAGTCTCTTAAGCTTTGCACATAATTTTCTCTCTGCTTTAGGTCACATAGCATATAAAGTTCCAGAGAGTCCCCCAAACAGCATTACCATCAAAAAGCCACGTTTCTTTCATCCCAGATTAGCTGTAGCTGCATAAAATTCCACCATTCACTAGTGAGACACTCAAGAGTTTAATAAACATTTCTTCCTGTTAGATTACAGACAATTGGCAGGGCGAGTGGGTGGGGGATGGAGAGTTACACAGGAGTTTGGCTTCTTGGCATTAAAGACCATATTGTCCATGTGATTCCCCAAACCATTTCAGTTTACTTGGGTCAGTGGGCAAGAGCAGTTAGATGCTGAGTGAAAGAAGACCAGGTTAGAATTCTGGAGCCCAGGGGTCAATACATGGACCACCACCCAGCCCTGACCCTTCTTCTGAACTCCAGACCTGGAAAGTCAATTGCCAATTGGACGTCTCTACTCACATGTCCTGCAGACAGTTCAAATTTCTCATGTCCATGACCAAACTCATTGTATGCTCTCCCAAGCCTTCTCTTCCTTTGGTATTGTCTTGGTAAATTAATGGAGCCATTAACCACCCAGTCCCTGGGCCAGAAACCTGGATGCCCTCCTGTGCCCACCTCTAAATCTCAGACACAGTCACTTACCATATCCTGTATGTTCTGTATGTTGAATATTTCTTCTTGCTGGGTCTTTTCCTTTCTATCAACACTGCTTCTGCCTTGGTTCTGATTGACATCTCTGTCCTGCGCCATGGCTACATCAGTTTCTCAAGAGTTTCTCTGCTTCCAGTTGTATCTTTCTCCATGCACTCCCATAATGATATTTGGAAAATGCAAAACTCTCCTGATTAAAATTCCTCAGTGACTCCTTTACTCTGTAAGGTCGTGTCCCACATCCTCGCCTTTGCACACAGGGACCTTGATGAGGGGTTCCTGCCCTCCTCTGCAGCCTCCCCTTGGCTGGCACCCCACTCACAGCCTGGCCATGGTAAGCTCATGCTGTTATACTGTTCCTGCATCAGGCTGTGAAATTTCATGAGCCCTCACCCTCCAATGCCTTTTTCATATCCCCCTCACTTGGAAAGTTCCCAAACAGCCCATCACAGGCATCTTAAAGTCTTGAAAGACCTTCTAAGACTTGGTTCTAATGCAGGCTTGCTGAAGCCTTTCCTGACCACCACCCCATCCTCTCCTACTTGGCTGAGCACTTACAGGGTGGGTGTTTCCTATTTCAGCAGCAACTGGCTGGCTGAGGGAGGGGGTGTGGGGGATGGAGTTCCAGCTGGGCAGGCAATGATATGAAAAATTTGCTCGGCGGAAATCATCAGTGGAAGGGAGGGTGATCCAGGATTAACTCTACTTTGAATTTGGCACCAACACTTTGGCCCTTGGCCTATGTGAAACCAGAGTGGGGTTGAAGGAGATGAGGCTGCTGGCAGGAAGAAATCTATCCGGGGGACAGCAAAGGGTGGCAGACACAGTCTCTGGTCCCTTGAGCCTTCCGTGCTTCTTGCTTTGGTGCTTGTGGAAATCTCAGTGTGCATTTGTAGTAGGACGGGAGTTGGGGCTCAAGACAGGAGAGAGCAAGGGAGAGAGACAGATTCTTAAGTGTGGACAGCCAGAGGCTGGGAGGAAGCCGAGGCCTTCAGAATAGGGGAAGGAAGGGCCAGGCTCTCAGCTGAGAAGGGGAAAGGGTGGGTCACCTCATTTAAAAACTCTTTACCAGGCAGCCTGACATTAAGGTTTGCACCTCCTTGCACTACCCATCCAGAATCCTGCTTCCAGATTGCCTTGGAAAAGCAAAGGTGTGGGAGTGAGCGAGGGGTGAGGCGCACCCACCCTTCCTGCCTCCAGCCACTTACCCAAGACTCGGTGACCACAGAGACCCATTTCCCCACAATGGATAGCCCTGTCTTGTCCGCAAATGAGAGAAAATGGAGCCTAAGAAAGGAACCCTGCGTGCCGCATGTAATCCTGCGGTGGCTGGCTCGGTGGGCCCCAGCACAGGCCCCTACAGCACTGGCAGTGCTTTCCCAAACACCGCGGTTTTGATTTAACCAATTCAAAAAGGAGTTAACTTCTCCTGAAGAGTTTCACATAATTGGAAACATGCATTCTGGCAAAGACAGATGGAGAAATTTTTGGTACAACTCCAGCGAAAAGGCCAATTTATCAGCTGCAGTGGGACTGACAGGCTGGTCTGCTGCAGCCCAGGAATTGAGGCAGGCGATGAAGCCCGGGGCTGACGGTAGGTAGGTGGGTAGGTGGGCAGGTTGGTAGGCAGGCAGGCAGGCAGGCAGGCAGGCAGGTAGCTGCCTGAATGGTGATGGCAAGCTGGACAGAAAGGCACGTGGAGAGATCTTTATAAATAAAAGGAGCAGGCAGTACTGAGAAAATGGAATCATTTTCCCTAAAGCGATAGCAAACTTTTTTTCCAGTGAGGAAAAAAAGTGAGAGGCCGGGCATGGTAGCTCACACCTGTAACCCCAGCACTTTGGGAGGCTGACACGGGTGGATCACCTGAGGTCAGGAGTTTGAGACCAGCCTGGCCAATACAGTGAAACCCCGTCTCTACTAAACATGTAAAAACTTAGCTGGGCTTGGTGGCGGGTGCCTGTAGTCCTAGCTACTTGGGAGGCTGAGGCAGGAGAATTGCTTGAACATGTGAGGCAGACGTTGCAGTGAGCCAAGATCGTGCCACTGCACTCCAGCCTGGGTGACACAGTGAGAGTCTATCTCAAAAAAAAAAAACAAAAAAAACAAAAAACAGGAAAAAAAGAGAAATGTGAGACCGGTGACATGTCAGTGACCAAGAGCGGGCTTAATATGATGCTTAGGTATATAGATGATCAATGTTTTGTCCACACTGTGTGGTGTACAGGGGGACAGAAGGTGAGTTCTCTCTGCCACTGACTGACACGTTTCTTAGCTTCTCAAAGCCTGATTCCTCATAGATAAACTGGGGACATGGATGGCCACCCACAGAGCTGTCATTAGGATTTAAAAATTACTTATAAAGCATGCCTGGTGCAGTACCTGGTGCTCTGTATGAAGGATGACCTTGCAAGTAACTTTGGATGCCCCGACGCCTGCCGTTTATAAGATCTTGCCAGCCAGCTCAGGAAGGGAGAGGAGGTGCCACCTCACTAACCATCTAGGTCCCTGGGCCATTTGTTTTGGCACCTGTGTGGCTGAGGACGCTCCCCATGAGGACCTGCGATACCCAACTTGGCCATGCTCTTCTCTGCTCCTGATCTCACCCTCAAAACTCTGGCTTGGCCTCCCCCAGATCCCGATCTCTGGCCTCCGTGCCTCTCCCCTGACCCTAAGCAGACTGCTCTCAGCTTCCAAAGACTTGGGTGTCTTTATTCAACACCTTCTCTGATTCGCAAGGAGCTTCCTGGAATGATTACCATGACTCAATTTCTATAGAAATAAAAAGTTATCCAGTAGCAGCCTGCCCTTTTAACACGACTTCGTTTCTGGATTTAAGAGACAGTTTCTTGGTGGTGAAGAGCCAGGCTTTGGAGTGTGCACGCCTGAATTCTAACTCTGGCTCAGTTACTCACTTCCAGCAGTGTGACTTTGGGTGAGTTGCTTCTCTGAACTTCATTTAAATAAACTATTTAAATAAGGGCTGGGCACAGTGGCTCATGCCTGTAATCCCAGCACTTTCGGGGGCTGAGGGTGGGTGGATCATTTGATGTCAGGAGTTCAAGACCAGCCTGGCCAACATGGTGAAACCCCATCTCTACTAAAAAAAAAAAAAAAGGGAAAATTAGCCGGGCTTAGTGGTGCATGCCTGTAATCCCAACTGCCTGGGAGGCTGAGGTGAGACAATTGCTTGAACCCAGGAGGTGGACGTTGCAGTGAGCTGAGATTGCGCCACTGCACTCCAGCCTGGGACAGAGTGAGACTGTCTCAAAAAACAAAAAAAAAAGAAACAAAAAAAAATCCTATCAAGTAAGAATAACAACAACAAGTTCATAGTAATATTATGAAGATTTAATTAGGATCTAGCACTTGGGAAATGTTCAATAAATGGTAGCTATAAAAATAGGATATGTCAATGGGTGTATATCAGTGTGTGCATATGCTGTATACAAAAATATGAATTACCTCCACCCCTCCTCCAACACGTTGCATCTTTATCTGGGGTCACAGATAAAGTAACCATTCAAGAGCCGGGTGACTCAGTTGGTACCTGGCTTCTCTGAGATGGAGTCTTGCTCTGTCGCCAGGCCGGAGTGCAGTGGCACCGTCTCGGTTCACTGTAACTTCCTCCTCCTGGGTTCAAGCGATTTTCCTGCCTCAGCCTCCTGAGTAACTGGGAATAGAGCCATGCGCCACCATGCCCAGCTAATTTTTTTTTTTTTGTATTTTTAGGAGAGACAGGGTTTCACCATGTTGACCAGGGTGGTCTCGATCTCTTGACCTCGTGATCCACCCTCCTTGGCCTCCCAAAGTGCTGGGATTACAAGGCGTGAGCCACCGTGCCTGGCCGAGACCTGGCTTCTGATGTAGGCACTGCCTCTAACCAGCTGAGTTACCCTGGAGAGGCCCCCTCATGTAGATGGTTCTCTAGAGGCTTCTATGAAGTCTGGCCATAAAGCAGTCACTTGTTATAAACCGAGACATGGAGCACCATGCTGGGGTGCAGGGTTCGGGAAGCAGGGGTCCTCACGGGGTTCACGCTTGTCAAGATGGAGTTGTGGAAAAGAAGGGGAGGGGCCTGCTGCCTCCTGACTCTGCTTCTCCTCCAGCTTCCTTGGCCACCACAGCCATGTGGACTGCGGGGGAGAGGCCTCTCCAGTCTGCCTTTTCCTTCGCTAAGTGCAAGGCTGCTGCCAAACTGAGGCTGGTGGTTTCTTGAGCTCCTACCCAGGTGGTAGCAGCTTCCCAGATAAAAGCAGGGTCCTCTGTGACCCCAGGGGCCCACCATATGCTGGAAATGAGCTCTTAACACTGGGATCAGACCCTTGGGGCTTTATAATCCTGGTTCTTAAGTTGGATGTTGGACTATCATTCTGACACATAAACAGAATACTTGAAAAATCCAGGCCCTAGAAAACCAGGATTAAGATAAAGTTGAGGTGCAGGGGCAAGTGGGGTCTAGAAGAACATGGACTAAGAGGAAGGGAAAGAAGTTAGTATAGATAGCAAGGCCTACTGTGTGCCTGACGTTGGACTTAGCATTTTACGTGTATTCTTATCTCATTTATACTCTTCAACAATAGACAGCGTCCCGTTTTAGAGATGAAGAAGTTAAGGCTGATAGCTTCAGTGACTTGCCCAAGGTTACCCAACTAGTAAGTGCTGGTGCCAGGATTTGAGTCGAGGTTTTTCTGACGTCACAGCTTAAGCACCAAACCACTAAACCATATGAGACAGCTAAGAGATACTCAGTTCTCCCCACAGCCTTGTGAGGTGCAGGCATCACTATCTTGATTTTCCTGTTGTGAGAAGAGTGACCCAGACTTTCCCAAAGATTCCCAGCAGGGATTTGAAGCCGGATCTGTCTCACACCAAAGCCTGTGTGAGAGCAGCACCTTCCTTGTCTCCACCAGACACAGGAAGGGCTGGTTGGACTTCCCTCAGGACAGGGCATGCACGAGTAGAATTTTGTGATACCCGCAGGACCAAAGACTTTTAATCATTTTCATAATACTGACTACTTCTGTCCATTTAAAAATAGAAATTTAACATCAAGAGGAAGCATCACATTTAGAAGGGATTTGTTGAATCTGGTACTGTATTAAGAGACCCATTTCAACTCACTGAAAGTATGAGAAATATTTTGCATTTAAGCAAATAAAAGTCTCAGGAGTCCACTAATAATTATGCAACCCCAAATTTATGGTTCCTAGGTCTCATTGGATAAAATGTGAAGCATAACAATGAACTCATTAGGTTATGACACATTAAAAGAAGAATGTGAAATATTTATTAAAGCAACAGACAATGATGAAATAGACAGCTTAGGGCCTGATACTTGAGGATGAGAATACAAATTCTGAGTATACACCAAAATTGCTCTTTGGCAATATTCATTAACATCTGTCACAAAAGGTCAAGAGACCCAGAAAATATGTGTAAAAATAATTAACAACCAGGTGGAGGCGAGCAGGGGAACCAGGCCCAGGAGAGGTGTGAAAAGACTTTACAGTGTCTGGAAGCCTTCCTCTTCAGTGTGTGTGGGCAAGGAGCTCAGATTCATCGTGAGGATACTTCCTAGGCAAAAATGTAACTCACAATATGCCAATAAGGAGGCCCTGAAAGGAGGGGTTTTTCAGCAGTGCCTCCTTTTGAGGATGGTGAAGAGAGTCATTTACAAGTCTTTATGTTTGCCGTTATTGTACTCTCTCGTCATTTAAGAAATACAATTTTGGGATGGGTGTGGTGACTCATGCCTGTAATCCCAAAATTTTGGGAGGCTGTGGTGGTAGGACGACTTGAGTTCAGGAGTTTGAGACCAGCCTAGGCAACATAGCAAGACCCTGTTGCTACTTAAAAAAAAAAATTAAAAATTAGCCAGGCACGGTGGCACATGTCTATAGTCCCAGCTACTTGGGATGCTGAGCTGGGAGGATTGCTTGAGCCTGGCGGGCAAGGTTGCAGTGAGCCAGGATCATATCACTGCACTCCAGCCTGAGTGACAGAGTGAGACCCCGACTCTAAACAAAACAACGACAACAGAAAAGGAAATACAGTTTTGGCTCTTTTCTTAAAGTGAATAAATGCCATCTGGTTCATGTTTTAATAGTTACATTTTAAATAAACTGGGGCTCATTTAGACGAATCCTGGGAACACCAGTGATAGTACTGCTCTGAGCAGCACCTTCAGCTCTTTAAACTACTCCAGCTGTTTGGGTCCTCCCTGCTGAGCTCCCAGATGTCAGGGAGCAGAGACAAGCAACTTATGCTGTACCCTGTCCAAATTCCTGACCTACATGAGCATGAGAAACAGCTGGGTTTTATGCCACTAAGTTTGGGTGGTTTGTTATGCAGCAACAGAAAACCAGAACACGTGGCATCTCCTAAGTTTTAAATGCCATGCCTAATTCAAGATTTTACAACAACAATGGCAATATCACAATGCTGGCCAATACTGTGCAGGCCAAACACGATCGCTGAATTTGTTCCCATAGGACACCAGCTTGAGACTTCAACTTAAAGAAATTATAAATGGTAGGTGGTCGATGACCAATGGGACAAAAGAGAACTAGCAAGGAGGGCAGAGATTTCTTTGCAGAGAGATGGCAGGCGCAGGGATTAGTGGGGTGCTCAGAATTACAGCAGGTTTTCAAAAAGTGAACGTTAAATGCAAGAAGGCTCTCATTGAGAGGCCAAAGGACCTTAATTGATCTGGAATACATTGGCATCTCATCTACTGTATACTTAGACTCAAGTATACTTGAGTATACTTGAATTCACTCAAGAAAACTACTGATAGCTATTTTGGATCCACAAATACCAAGTATTTTCTCTTTGCAGGGAACCTCAGTCTGGAGGGCCCCATTTGTTTCATCCTTGCCTGGGAGCAACTAGGCACTGAGTTTTCCCATGTTGCATTGTGAGAAGACACTAGAATGGACAGGACAAAGGCAGATAGCATAAGGAGACTGGCCCTTAGCAAATAGAGTCCATGCAAATAAGTCTGTGTGGACTCAGAGGACAAATGTAACAAACTCCTACGTGGGCCAGCCTTCTCATCTCATGGGTAACTTGTTTCTAGTTACTCCTTGGATTGTGAAATTTATTTATACAAGATTGCCCATCAAATTTTTTCTGTGCTTTCAGGAGCTTTCTGTTTGACTTTAACAACCTTCAGAGCACAGCTTATATTCTTCTTCATGATTTCAGTAATTTGTGAAGACAGTATATTTTTCTAAGAAGGCCGAAGTTTTCTTTTTATTTATTTATTTATTATTTATTTATTTATTTATTATACTTTAAGTTCTAGGGTACATGTGCACAATGTGCAGGTTTGTTACATATGTATACTTGTGCCATGTTGGTGTGCTGCACCCATTAACTCGTCATTTACATCAGGTATAACTCCCAATGGCATCCTTCTCCCCTCCCCACTCCCCCCGTGTGTGATGTTCCCCTTCCAGAGTCCAAGTGATCTCACTGTTCAATTCCCACCCATGAGTGAGAACATGCGGTGTTTCGTTTTCTGTTCTTGCGATAGTTTGCTGAGAATGATGGTTTCCAGCTGCATCCATGTCCCTACAAAGGACACGAACTCATCCTTTTTTATGGCGGCATAGTATTCCATGGTGTGTATGTGGAAGGCCGAAGTTTTCTAAGCCACAGCTTTCTGCTGCTTTTATAGAATACTATCTGTGCAGGGCTGTCATGAGGGTGGTTTGTGTTGTCTTCTCAGCTCTGATTACCACCGCTGAAGTGGGTGGGCTTATGTGGGTACTTACGTTCTATAAGAACCTGGTTCTTACTCCACTTCCAATTCCTAACTGATTTGACCCAGGAGAGCCAGTCCATCAGCTGGACAGAAACCAGTGATTCTCTCTAACACTTCCTACCAAGAGACTCAGGAACCATGGCTGGATGGCACTGAGCTCTTGAATTAAAATGTTATACAGAGCAATAGGTGTGCGCAAGCTGAAGAAAAGCAGTAAGATTTAGGGAAATCTGCACTGAAGACGGACAGGGGAGCAAACCTACAGAAGGAAGCGAAGGCAGGATCATGTGGCCTGGAGTGGGCAAAGGAAAGCACCGCTGTCCTCTTGGGGCTCCCCTGCCAATCTTGTGCTATGGGGCCTGGCCAATCACCTTTCTATGTGAACCAGCTATTTTTTTTTAACACACTGATCTTCCCTCAGTGAGCCAGGACTTAACCGTAGAGATAAAATACGTCAGGTCATTGAATACCTGTAGATTCTAATTTGGCAAGTGTGGGAAGGGGCTGGATGGCATATTTTAAAAGACCTCACCTTGCAATTCAGCAGACCAGCCAAGATCAAGAGCATCGTCCTGCAGAATAAGGTCCCGGCTCCTTGCAGGTACACATCCCCTTCTGTACCTTGGCCTTGTCTGCCTCAGTCGCCTCACTTTGCCCCAAGTCCTGCCTCAGAATTCATGCTCTTGAGCTTATGCTCAGAGATTTTCTCTAAGCTTCGGGGCTAAGCAGGATGGAATCCCCTCAAGGGCATCCTCGCCTAAGCTACAGAGCTACTCAAGGGGTCATATCTCCCTCTGAGTCCACCATTCCTTCCCTCATCATTTATACCCTAGACTTTTCTCTCTTTTATACCCTAGACTTCCTTTGGTCCCAGGGAAAGTGCAGGAGGAATTAGGCCTTCTCTGGGGCCATGCCAGGTCCTCACCTGCCCCCTGCCCCTGTGCTTCCTTTCACCTCCTCCTGGAATCACCCTCTTCCCTACAGGGAGTACCTCCCTTCCCTCCTCTCCACCTGTCTCCCTCCCCCAGCCTGAGACATTCAGGCCAGAAGAACATCCTGGCATCTACTGGGGGTCAGAAGGCTTTGGCGACAGACCTGAGCTGAGGGTGAAGAAGGGGGTCTGGTGTTCCAAGATGTGTCCTTCATATTCGTTATTTTAGCTGGCTTTTTTTTGAGCCTAATAGTAAATGTAAACACCTATCTCTAGAACAGACACTTTGCAGGGAGCTGTCTCTAGTACCACCTTAAGCTGAAATGAGGAAGTATTTTCCCAATTAGCAAGACACCTTCTATTTCCTGAGTCGTGAGTGCCTGTTAATAGAGCAGTGTGTGGTTTCTCTCCTACTCACTGGTGGCTTCCTGTAACTTGAAGAAGCTACAGTATTCTTTCTGGCCTCTGAGACATCAGGAAGGGACCTAACTAACATTTCTGATTCTTGGGTTATCACCCTTCTGACACCCCTGCCCCCAATTCCCTTCTTGCTGCTTCTTCCCTCTGCTATGCTAGCTGTTCCCTTTGCCTTGAATCTCTTGGCATTGTACCGCTTTACCATGCTGACTCCTGTCTTTCTTTCTTTCTTTTTTCTTTTTTTTGACAAGGATTCTCACTTGGTCGCCCAGGCTGGAGTGCAGTGGCACGATCTCAGCTCACTGCAACCTCTGCCTCCCAGGTTCAAGCCAATTCTCCTGCCTCAGCCTCCCGAGTACCTGGGGTTACAGGCGCATGCCACCACACCCAGCTGATTTTTGTATTTTTAGTATAGATAGGGTTTTACCATGTTGGCCAGGCTGGTCTTGAACTCCTGACCTCAGGTGATCCACCTACCTTGGCCTCCCAAAGTGCTGGGATTACAGGCATGAACCACCCGGCCCGGCCAACTCTTGTCTTGGCATCAGCATGACTCCACATTTTTATTTTTCATGCAGGACTTTGTTAGTCATTTAGTAAAGGAGACTCTGGACACCAGAAATATCACCTCTCTCTGGAAGCTTTCCTTGATTTCCTCTCCCTTCTGCTCTCATAGACTCCATATCTGTCTTCATGGTGCACTGATCAGAGATAAGCACAGGGCTTGATGATGGCTGAGTAATGGGTTAGTGGAGCCCTACAGCAAAGGGTCTCTTGGCCCCAGGAGTGATAGCATGAGACTACAGCATGATTATAGGTGCCTGGAAGGAGCTGTGGAAAGGGGTGGGTGATGGAGAAGCAGAGGATAATGGATGGGGTGAGAGCAGACGGGGAGGAGCCACAGCCCGTGATGGGGCTAGCCTGGGAAGAGAACTGGCTCTGGAGGTGCATGCTGGGAGGACCTGGAGCACAGACACTTTGTAGAGAAGAGGAGATGACAGAGAGTACCTGGTAGATGGATGTCTTTGGTCCCATAGGCTCGTGACTTTCAAATTTGTTTGAACCATAAATCATAAGGAAAACATTCTACTTCACAATTCAGCAAATAAATACACATCTACATGCTGTCTGAAAACAAGTTTCACAAAAAGTACTTTATTTTACTACCCGTGAAGCACTGATCTATTCTATTCAATTCTAGTCTCTTTTATTGAAAAAATACTGGTCAGACCATCTAAATTGATCTTACAACCTTTTAACAGATCAAGTTTGTGCATGTGTGTGTTTACCAACTTTTTTAAAAAAAATTAAATTCACAGAAAGATTAAAGAACAGTGAACATCCATATGCCCTTTATCTAGATTCATCACTTGTCACATTTATTTATGCTACGTACATGAATATAATACACACATATATGGACATGTACATATGTGTGTACACACACACAACTGATTCCCATTATTCACATATAGTTATACTCTAGAGAGTCAAAGTGAACGCTGAATTAGAGAACATGGAACCATTTCTCCTAAGGGAAATACAGGGCTAGATTGCTAAGAGCCTCTGCTGACATTTTCATTAAGCTTGTTTTGTGTGCATTTCTGTTTGAAGACACTTTATGTAATGTATATTGTTGATTCAGTAACATTGAGCATATGCCCGATAGTGCTATGACTCATGTCTGAACGAAGCTTCTCTAAGATGTATTTTCTCCATGAGGTTCATCACAGCTGTCTTGCTCATGGGAACACTAGACAGCACTTCAGCCTTGTGCGTGGGGCAATCTTAAATAGTGAAATCACCAACAAAAACAAAAATGCAAAAAACGTGCCACTAAATAGACCACAGAAAGGACACTTGTTTACAGTGTGAAACAAGAAGACAGAGTGTTGGTCAGCCTTCCTTGACCTCAGTTGAGAATGTTTGCATCAGGTGACTCAAAGTTTTCATCACTCTGTGTACGTCTGCAAGTAACCATCAAAGCCCTATGAATATTGATTCAGGGGGCTATAATTCTGAAATAAATTTTAGCAAGTAGGCAAATCTGCAAATATAGAGTGTCAGTGATGAGTATCAGCTGTATGTATTTGTGAAAGTTGCAGACACTACGTCTCTTCCCCTTGAATGCATCTTTTAAGAATAAGGATATTCTGCAACGCAAGTACATAACCATTATCTCACCCAGGATAACTAACCTTCTTCCAATAATATCATCTATTATGCAGTTTATATTCAAACTTCTCCAATTTTCCCGAAGAATTCAAAGAGCTGTTTTTTTGGGGGGGCCTAAATTCAATCAAGACTTACCCACACATTGCATTTAATTGTGTCTCTTTAGTCTCCTTTAATCTATACATCTCCTGCCTTTTAAGAAATTGACATTGACATGTTTGAAGAGTCCAAGCCAATGGTCTCTTAGAATGTCCCACATCCTAGATTTATCTGGTTGCTTTCTCATGATTACATGTTGACGAAACCCTTTTGGCAGGATTACCACAAAGAGGGTATTGTTTACTGCTTCTGCAGGCCAGGAGAAGGCTCCTATCAGTTTGTCCCTCTATTGGTCAGGCTGTTTCATTCCTTCATTAAATTACTGCTGTAGAGCGGGTATGATGGCTCACGCCTGTAATCCCAGCACTTTGGGAGGCCAAGGCAGGAGAATCCCTTGAGCCCAGGAAATTCGAGACCAGCCTGGGCAACATAGGGAGACCCCCATCTCCATACAAAATTTAAAACATTAGCCAGGCATGATGGTACATACTTGTAGTCCCAGCTAATTAGGAGGCTGAGGCAGGAGGGCTGCTAGAATCCAGGAATTTGAGGCTGCAGTGAGTCATGATTGTGCTCCTGCACTCCGGCCTGGGTGACAGAGTGAGACCCTGTCTCAGAAACAAATAAATAAAATTGAAGTGCTGCTCTAGGTGAAGTAGGGTCAGCGCTGTAGAGGTGAGGGCCTGAAGAGTGGAGGAAGAACCAGGGATCATTGTTGGGAGTGGGGCAGGAAGTCTTAGGGGCTGAATCCCAGCACTGAGACGCAGCGATCTCTCTCCCAAGAGCAGAGGGCCTGCATCTGTCCTGGAGCCCTTCCTTTGTCAAGGGCATGAAGAAACACAGCGTCAATGTCTGGGGACCTACTCTCAATTTCCAGTGAAATTAGAACAAAGTTCCTTTAGGCTTGATATAATTTCTTTTCAGCCTGGGGCTTGAAGTTGGAGCATTCTAAATGCGTAGGAAACTGTTATGAATAGCAACAAAAGGCAGAGTAACTAACACCTGACATAGCTATTTTCCTTGCCATTGCCTCTGCATGATTTAATATTTAATATGCTTGTGGTCAAACCAAGTCCGAACAGAGCAAGTCTGAAGCATTTCTAGCAACACAGCCAGGTGGCCAGGAGCCTAAAGTGATATAACTGTGGTTTACTCACAGGCTTTCAGAGTAACCTTTAGGGCTGGTTGAACTCTCAGACACCACTTAGCATTTCCTAATAATGATCTGTAATGCATTTGGGAAGCCCGTCTGAATCACTCAATTAGATCATGCTTTCTAATAGGCCTTAATGCAGAGATGCTGCCAACAGCTTTGGCAGAGGCGCACAGAGTCCCCTTCTTTGCAAGGCATCTTCCACGCTCTGTTTTTGATTTCACTCTCACAACATCACTGTGTTGTATCCCAGGCGGATGTTACTATTCTCATTTGCAGATGAGGAATCTGAGGCTCAATGAAGTTCAGTGACTTGTGCAACATCACAAAACCACTGAATAGTTGCTGTGAACTTTCAACTCAGGAAAGGGCTTGACTTTCCCCTCAGGTGCCCTTTCCACTGTGGTGTTGGAAGTTAAGGAGAGGCAGACAGGTCATTACTGGATGGGAAATGCCCTGTGAGCCATAGGCAGCTATGTTTCTGTGTTGGCCTCCAGCCGTGCTTGTCTGATCAGAGACGGGTTATGTGATTAGAACTGGGAAGAAGACACCCACTAAAACTCTCTAGTGACTTGTTTTAACTTTTGTTTTAGGTTTAGGGGTAGAAGTGCAGGTTTATTATATAGGTAAATCGCATGTCACAGGGGTTTAGGGTACTAAATTTCATCACCCAGGTAATAAGCAGAGTACTGGATAGACAGTTGTTGGATCCTCACCCTCCTCCCACCTCGTACCTTCAAGTAGGTCCTGGTATCTGTTGTGCCCTTCTTTGTATTTACATGTACTCAATGTTTAGCTCCCACTTACAAGTGAGAATGTGGAGTATTTGGTTTTCTGTTTCTTTGTTAGTTTGCTTAGGATAATGGCCTCCAGCTCCATCCATGTTGCTACAAAGGATATGATCTCATTTTTTTAAATATGGCTGTGTAGTATTCTGTGATGTGTATGTACCACATTTTCTTTATCCAGTCTACCATTGATGGGCATATAGGTTGACTCCATGTCTTTGCTAATTGTGAATAGTGCTGTGGTGAACATACATGTGCATGTGTCTTTATGGTAGAACGATTTAGATTCCTTTGGGTATATACCCAATAATGGGATTGCTGAGTTGAATGGTAATTCTGTTTTGAGTTCGCCAAACTGCTTTCCACATGGCTGAACTAACTTACATTCCCAACAGCAGTATATGAGCATTCCTTTTTCTCTACAACCTCGCTAGCATCTGTTATTTTCTGACTTTTTAGTAATAGCCACTCTGACTGGTGTGAAATGGTATTTCATTGTGGTTTTGATTTGCATTTCTCTGATGATTAGTAATGTGGGCATTTTTTCCTATGCTTTTTGCTACATGTATGTCTTCTTTTGAAAAATCTGTTTATGTTCTTTGCCCACTCTTTAATGGGGTTTTTTTTGCTTGTAAATTTAAGCTTATAGATTCTGGATATGAGACCTTTGTCAGATGCATACTTTGCAAATATCTTCTCCCATTCTGTAGGTTGTCTGTTTACTCTGTTGGTAGTTTCTTCTACTGTGCAGAAGCTCTTTAGATTAATTAGGTCCCATTTATCCATTTTTGTTTTTGTTGCAATTGCTTTTGGAGTCTTCATCACAAAATCTTTTCTGCAGCCTATATCTAGAATGCTATTTCCTGGGGTATTTTCCACAGTTTTTATATTTATGTTTTACATTTAAGTCTTTGGTTCATCTTGAGTTGATTTTTGTATATGGTGTAAGGAAGGGGTCCAGTTTCAATCTTCTGCATATAGCTAGCCAGTTATTCCAGCACCATTTATTGTATAGGGAGTCCTTTCCCCATTACTTGTTTTTGTTGACTTTGTCAAAGTTCAGATGGTTGTAGAGGTGTGGCTTTATTTTTGGGCTTTCTACTTTGTTCCATTGGTCTATGTGTTGGTTTTAGTACCAGTACCTTATTGTTTTGATTACTGTAGCCTTGTAGTATAGTTTGAAGTCTAGGTATAGAATCATATTGTCTATAAACAGAGATAGTTTGACTTCGTCTCTATTTGGATGGCTTTTATTTCTTTCTCTTGTCTGATTGCTATGGCTAGGACTTCCAGTATTATGTTGAATAGGAGTGGTGACAATGGGCATTCTTGTTTTGTTCTGGTTCTCAAGGGGAATGCTTCCAACATTTGCCCATTCAGTGTGATGTTGGCTATGGGTTTGTCATAGATGGCTCTTATTATTTTGAGTTATGTTCCCTAAATGCCTAGTTTGTTGAGGGTTTTTAACATGAGGGGATATTGAATTTATTGAAAGCCTTTTCTGCTTCTATTGAGGTGATCATGTGGTTTCTGTTTTTATTTCTGTTTATGTGGGGAATCACATTTATTTATTTATATATGTTGAACCAACTTGTGTCCCAGGAATTAAAGCCTACTTGATCATGGTAGATTAGCTTTTCTATGTGCTGCTGGATTCGGTTTGCTAGTATTTTGTTGAGTATTTTTGCATGTGTGTTCATCAGGGATATTAGCCTGAAGTTTTCTTTTTTCATTGTGTCTCTGCCAAGTTTTGGAATCAGAATGATGCCGGCCTCATAGAATGAGTTAGGAAGGAGTACCTCTTCCTCAATTTGTTGAAATAGTTTCTGTAGGAATGGTAGCAGCTCTTCTTTATACATCTGGTGGAATTGGGCTGTGAATCTGTCTGGTCCTGAGCTTTTTCTGGTTGGTAGGCTTTTTATTACTGCTTCAGTTTTGGAACTCATTATTGGTCTGCTCATAGATATGTTTGTAGTAGTCCCTGAGGGTTTTTTATATTTCTGTTGGGTCAATGGTAATGTCCCGTTTGTCTTTCTGATTGTGTTTATTTGGATCGTCTCTCTCTTTTTTTTTCTTTATTAGTCTAGCTAGTGGTCTATCAATCTTATTTATTCTTTCAAATAACAAACTTTTGATTTTGATGATATTTTGTATATTTTTGCATCTCAATTTCATTCAGTTCATCTCTGATTTTGGTTATTTCTTTTCTTCGGCTAGCTTTGGGGTTGGTTTGCTCTTGTTTTTCTAGTTCTTCTAGGTGTGATGTTAGGTTGTTAATTTGAGATCTTTCTAACTTTTTGATGTGGGCACTTAGTGCTAGAATCTTTCCTCTTAATATCTAGTGACTTCCCAGAAGGTCAGGAGCACTCCCTCTACTGGAAGCATCAAAAGTGGCCCACAGTTTGGTGGTTAAGACCATAGACTTAGAGTTAGATCGGGATTGGAATCTCAGCTCTGCCTCTTACTGAGGTGTGGCTTTGAGCAGGTTGTTTAACCTTGCTTGTTGTAAGTCTTCTTACCTATAAAATGTGGTTTTATAGTTTTTTTATGAAGATTGAATTATTGTATGTAAGGTACTTAGATCAGTAGCAGACACTCTACAATTAGTAACTGTTATTGTATAATGCACTTAGTAAACACTCAATAAAAAGCCGTTGTCATGGCACTGAGACATTTTCATGAACAGTGGTTGCTACTTGCAGACGACGTCATTGAGAACTGAACATATTCCGTGACACTGTCTCCCAGAGGCTAAAGAAACTTCGTAAGTACAGAAGCCTGTGATTTGCACCTATATAATGTGCTCCATGAGACAATTTTCCATCATGTCATCAGTAGTGCATTGAATAAGTGCTGGCAAATGGAGGTAAGAGTTGTGTTTCCTGCCCTCAGGGAACTTATGATCTGGCTGGGATTGCCCAGTGGGGGAAGGTGCAAAAACCCATGCATAGAACATAAACACCAAATACAGTAACACTGTGCATATGGAGGGGATTGGGTCCCCTTGGAGTACAGAGAATTAGAAGAGGCAAGAGCCAGGGTGGCCAGGCAAGGCCTGGCATAGGAAATGAACTTGAACAGTAATATTAAGTCATTCCTACTCCCTCCTTGCTGAGCAGGAATGAGAAAGCGAACTCCCAATGACAGGTACCGACTTGGTGTCAGTTCAGAGAATCTCCCAGGCCTCTCTGCCCTTTAGTGGGAATGTTACCTTGTGTTCAACTCTCAGAGGGTACAGGAGAGCTGGTGTGGGTATTAGTCAGAGTCAGACCATACATGGGTCTGGGAAGCTCTGTCCATCTACCTGTTTGTCCACTCCATTATCTATATTTGTCTATATGTCTGTCTGTCCACATCTGCTCATTTGCCTGTCCATCTCTTCATCTGTTGATCTGTGTATGTCTGTCCTTCCACTCATCTATCCATCTGTTAGTCCAGTCATCCATCTGTGTGCCATCTATCTGTGTGTCCACCTGTCCTTTCCATATTTCTATTGCTTATCTTATTCCACAAAAGATTTGCAGTGGATTACAGAAAACACAAGGAAACAAAATAAGCGCACGCACACACAGGATTAGAAAGGTCTATGAAGCTAAGAAGTTGCAAATGGGAAAGGGGCTAAAACTCAGACTATGTAGAAATGACATAATTGGTTGCTGCTATAGTTGAGCCACAAATTTGTCTCCTATTTATTTTTACAGTTATCTTCCCTGAAATAGACATAATCTACTATTTGTTTATAAGAAAAAATATTTTCTCTTGTGTTTAGCTCAAAAATAACTTTATCTCATGAAGCTTCCTTCAGTTTCTGGGGAGAGGCAGATGTTGGTAGTTTTACATGGTGGCTTCTAAATCAGACCAGCCTAAGTTCATATACTGCATCCATCATTCAACGACTGAGTAACCTTGGGCTCACTGAGCCTTTCTGGGTCATACTTTCCTAATCTATAAAAAAATGGGATAAGCCAAGTATCACCTCAAAGGGCTACAGTGAGGATTAACTGTGATTGTATATATCCAGAACTTAGTGAGGTGTGGGACACATAATTAGTCTTTAATATGTGACAGCACTTGTTATTATTGAACTTAATCAGGTTTTGAAAGCAATCTCTTGAGTGTGATTGATCATTAGCATTCACTCAGCTTCTGCATGCAGAAATCGTGCAGAAAGTCAAGGCCAGAGCAGCTGTGCCCAGGATAGTGCCTGTTAGCCTTGGATGGGCAGGGAAGACACTCTCATTCTCCAATGTGTCCTGTTGATTAGCAATCTGCTTTTTCCCTGTCCCTCAAGGCCAGTCATGGGGGAGGGCTTAGCCAGACTGCCCTGACCTTGTGGTCCCAGCTGGGAAGCAGAGACTAGGCAAGCTGCTGTGACTCACCTAATCTTCCCAGCAGCCATCCCTTTGTGCTTAAAGATGATTAATTGCATGGGGGAGCAAGTGTGCATCTCTCTCCTTGGCTGCAGTTGCCTCTCTCCCTTAAGTTCCGTATAGCCAGCAGCATTTCACTCTTAACCTTGCAGTCTTCCTGGCCTGATTTGCATCCATAAAATTTCTATGTCTTATTTAGGAGTTGAACCATCTCTCCTTAGAGGCCAAGGGGTATGGGGCAGAGGACAAGCAGGAGGCGGTGTGGCTTATTCTGTCCGAGAGCAAGAGCCAATGACTCGGTTGTGAGTGTGTATATTTGTGTGGGAGGGAAGATAGGGTGAGAATGGAATAATTCCACTTTGTTTTTACTTTTAAGTATTGCACAAATGGTCTTGGGAGTCCGCTGGCAGCTGGTAGACTTTGATTTAGAAAGCAATGAATTATATTCTCCAGTTGTGAGTAAAATTACAAATATCTTCAAGATGTGCAGTGCTCTGGGAAAGGGAGCTCACTCATCCTGGCTTTGTGATGCCTCCTGTTCAGAGAAGGACACAGCACCTCTCTCTCCAGAGGGGAAGTGGGAAATGGGGAGAAGACTGTGGGGAGTGTATCCCACAACACAGGGACTACAGAAGAGTATGATTTAGGGACATAGCCTGGACCAGAGATGGGATAGGCAGGAATGGGAAGGCCAAGTGAAGCAACATGGGCCCCTTCCAGGCTTTGCAGGTAAAATCCTCTCAAATTCGTATCTGGAGAGGAGTTGTGTAGGAGAATACCTGGTATCATCAGGTAGAATGGACACTGCTTCACCTCAGCAGCAAATATATATATCTGATACAATGTCTCGCTCTGTTGCCAGGCTGGAGTGCAGTGGTGTGATCTTGGCTCACTGCAGCCTTGACTTTCCAGGCTCAAGCGATCTTGCCATCTCAGACTCCCAAGTAGCTGGGACTACGGGTACACCACCATACCTGGCTAATTTATATAAATTTTTTTTGTAGAGAAGGGGTTTCACCATGTTGCCCAGGCTGGTCTTGAGCTCCTGGGTTCAAGTCATTCGCCCACCTTGGCCTCTCAAAGTGCTGGGATTACTGACATGAGCCACTGCATCCAGCCAGTGAATATTTACCAAGTGCCCCTGATATAGAAATAGAAAGTCAAAGCTGGGTGTTATGGTTTGGATCTGTGTCCCCACCGAATCTCATGTCGAATTGTAATCCCCATATTGGAGGTGGGGCCTGGTAGGATATGATTGGATCATGGGGGTGATCCTTCATAAATAGTTTAGCACCATGGTGCTATCCTCATGATAGTGAGTGAGTGATCATGAGATCCGGTTGTTTAAATGTGTGTGGCACCTCCCACTCTCATTCTCTTTTCCTTGTTGCTCTGGTCATGTAAAGTGCCTTACTCCCCCTTTGCTTTCAGCCATGAATGAAAGCTTGCTGAGGCCTCCCCAGAGCAGGAGCTGCTATGCTTCCTGTACATCCTACAGAATCATGAGTCAATTAAACCTCTTTATAATTTACCCAGTCTCAAGTATTTCTTCATAGCAGTGCAAGAACAGACTAATATACGGGGCATAGTGTCTCCCATCTGTAATCCCAGCACCTTGGGAGGCCAAGACAGGAAAATGGATTGAGGCCAGGAGTTTGAGACCATGCTGGGCAACATAGCAAGACTTCATCTCTACAAAAAATAAAAAAAAAATGAGCCAGGTGTGGTGGCATGTGTCCGTAGTCCCAGCTGCTTGAAAGGCTGAGGCAGAAGGATTACTTGAGTTCAGGAGTCTGAGGCTGCAGTGAGCTGTGGTTGCTCTACCGCACCCCAGCCTGGGTGACAAAGCGAGACCCTGTTTCAAAAGAAATTAATAAGGTATGGTGCTCTTGGGATGCGAACCCTGTGGATAGGGAGAATCAACTTTTTGTGTATATGCAGGTTCCACAGGGCCAACTTCAAGACTTGAGTATGTGTGGATTTTGGTATCCAAGATCCTGAAATGAATCCCCCAACTCTACTGGGGGACTGCTATATATTCGATAATTGTTTTTCCAAAGAGGTCACATCTTCTTGGTATAGTTAAGCATATTGCAGAAGGAGATTAAGCAAGATGTATACTTGGGGAAGGCAACCAAAGGGAAAGGTTGCTGGAAGGGAGATTTGGCTCCTTCCCAGCTAACCCTTTGGCCAGGGGCCCAGCTCCAAGTCCCCCAGCCCGAGCATGTGGGAATGAGAACACTGGGGCATGCCATTTTGAAAAGAAAAAGCTACTAAGTACCTGCATAGAATAGATATTAAGAAGAGATTTGCGTAGGGATTAAAAAAAAATCCATTGATTTAATAACTAACAAATTTCCTTACGGAAACAGTGAGATTTCATCAAGCACATATTTAATTTATGGACACTCAACAATTTGCTGGATAAAAGAGAAAGAAACATGCGTGGGAGCACACACACACACACACACACACACTCACCCTTAAACAGTTGGGGCCATTGTCCCTGCCAATCTCAGTGCTTATATACCTGGTGAGCATGAACGGGAAATTAGAACATAGGCTTTCTTCAGTAGGTCTCGGTTTTTATGAACCATACACAGAGTGAGTCTTTTGTTGCTTTGGTGTTGAAAGGTTTTTGTTTTGTTTTGGTTTTGCTTCAAAATGATCAATCTACTTCATTTCATACTCACTGAAGAAATGAATCTGTTGTAATCATGGAGGAAACCTTGGCTCTGTTGGACTTACTGAGAGATACTGTCTTCAACATGGTGTTGTCCTAAGGAAATTTCAAGAGTACTTTGAATCATTTGTATAAGTTTAGTTTTAGATACATATAAAACTCAAATTAGTGACTTAAGATGAATTTTGATATCTTTCCAACAAAAAGTGTCCAGAGAAAAAAATTGTCCGGGTTGGTGACTTTGCGGCTGTGGGAGACCCAGGTTCTGCCTGTCTTCTGGTTCTTCTAGTATTGGCACATGTTTTCCAACTCAAGGCTACCTCATGACCCAAGATGATTACAGTAACATCTTAGAGTCACGTTCTAGGCAAGAAGAAGGAGAAAGGGAGGAAAGAGCACAAAGGTGATCCTCCCAGTCAAGTAAACTCCTTTGAGATGCTTTCCCAGCAACTCCAACGATGGCTTCAGCCTGTATAGCATTGGCCACACCTAGCTTCAAAGGATACTGGGCATACTGTTACCCACACTAGTCCTGGGGTTCTATTAGCAGGTGAGAAGGGGAGAATGAGTGTTGGGGAGAAGACAGTCTCTGCTATGATTTTTTTTGCTTATGAGCTGACTTTAAAATCCAATCCCCACATAAGGTGGATCTCCAGTGTAACTCAGAGCCCTCCAGGTCTTCTGGGGCTATTTGGGACTTGCTCATTCCTAGAAGGCAGGTGTGCTGACCTGGGCTAACCCAGAGGGCACTAGGGCACCAACTGACATGGTGTGAGTTTGCTCTACAATTTGGATGGAGAGAAGAAGGGCAGAAAGTAGGTTCTTCATCTTTAATTTATAGAGGAAGAAAGCAAGTAGGGCAGTGACAATTTCTCAGGGACAAGAAGGGCTAGAAACATAGTGGTGCAGGATGCAGGAAGGAAGAGGCAGAGCTTTATTGGTGGTAGGGAGACTGGAGGGTGGGGATGGAGGGTGGGGCCTTTAGCACTTTGTATCACCAATGGTGAGTTCTGGGAGCTTTCTGTAGAGGGTGTCTCAGAAAATGTTCTGGGAGTGTATTAGGCCATTCTTGCCTGGCTATAATGAAATACCTGAGACTGGATAATTTATAAAGAAAAGAGGTTTAGTTGGCTCATGGTTCTGCTGGCTTTACAGAAAGCATGGTGCTGGCATCTGCTCAGCTTCTTGGGAGGCCTCAGGAAGCTAATAATCATGGTTTAAGGTGAAGGCGGAGCAGGCGTGTCATAGGCCAGAGCAGGAGCAAGAAGGGTGGGGAAGATGCACACGATTGTCAATGACCAGATGCCCCAGATCTTGTGTGAACTCAGAGCAAGAGCTCACTTATCACCAAGGGGATGGTCGAAGCCACTCATGAGGGATCTGCTCCCATGATCCAAGTACCTCCCACCATGCTCCCCCTCCAACATTGAAGATTACATTTCAACATGAGATTTGGGTAGAGACAAATATCCAAACTATATCAAGGACTGTATGAGCACCCACTTTTGGAGTAGGCACTCTGCCGGGGAGAGAAATGTTTTTCTGCCCATACACAAATATACCCTCGTTACGGTGACTGCTGGAGTTGGCCAATTTTCTTTTATTCAGCTTACCACTCTAGTCTGCCTTTGGTCTGATGTTCTCTTAGAGTTATTCTGAGAAAATGCAGCCTGAGAAGATCAGCAGACAAGCAGACAAAGACAAATGTACAGGGATGTTCAATGCAGCGTTGGTTAGAGAGTAAAAAATTGGATACAACCTAAACGTTCTAAATGTTCATCAATAGCATATCATTTAAATTATGAAACAGCTATCTAAAGAATGCTGTGGTGTCTGTAAAACAGAAGCCAAGATTTATCTATTTACTGGCATAGAATGAGCTCCATGACATATCGCAGAGTGATAAAAGGGCCACAAGTCATTCATTTATAGTAGTATCCCAATTATATAAAATGTTAAAAAATATAATCTATGCATATTTATGCACAGAACAATATCACAAAGAACGTGTTCCAAGGTATTTGACATGATGACATTTTATTTTTATTTTTATTTTTTTGAGACGGAGTCTCACTCTGTTGCCCAGGCTACAGTGCAGTGGTGCGATCTTGGATCACTGCAACTTCCACCTCCTGGGTTCAAGAGATTCTCCTGCCTCAGCCTCCCAAGCAGCTGGGATTACAGGTGCCTGCCACCACACCTGGCTAATTTTTTGTATTTTTAGTAGAGACAGGGTTTCACCACATTGGTCAGACTGGTCTTGAACTCCTGACCTCAAGTGATCTGCCTGCCTCAGCCTCCCAAAGTGTTGGGATTACAGGCGTGAGCCACCGCACCCAGCCAGACATGGTGACATTTTAGATAATCTTTTCTTCTTTTTTATACTTTCCTGTGTTGATTGAACATCCCAAGGATGTGCTATCTTTATAATCAGAAGAAATTAGCTATTTCATTTAGGAAAAAATACATGTATGTAAAAGACTGGGGGAAAACCCTCAAATGGCCATACCTTTTGGTTGGAATTATAGGTACATTTTTTTCTCCTTTCTTCTCTTTTTTCCCCAGACTTTCTAGTGTGATTATGATGTTTATCATAGAACAATGAATTTAAAATAGTACTAAGAGGATAATACTAATTGTTTTCAAGGATGGTTATAGATGCTTTTGCATTCATAGTCGTATATCTACGTAACAATTCAACCTGTCTTCCTAAGCAGGCACATAAACAATGGGCCTTAAACTAAGGTGACAAGTGAGACATCAACAATAAGAACAAGGCCCCATGGGGCCACCAAGGAGGCACCAGGATGTCTGATCAAGCCAATAGCGGGGTGGGAAATGACAATAAAAGAATGTTCATTTGTAGGAAAGGATTCACCAATCAAGGAATTGAGAGGGACCCCACAGGTCTTCCAGTCTCTTTCCTGGGAATGTAGCCATCTCCTCCCTTATATCCCATCAGAGGGAATTCAGTCTTTTCTTGAACGATTGCAGTGGCCAGCAAGCTCAAAACCATGGACGTCTGCTACATCCATTGCTGAATGCTCTATTTATTAGAAAGTCCCTGGTCATACTGATCTCAACTCAGTCTCTTCGAAATTTGTACTAATTGTCCCTCTTTCTATTTTGTGGGTTAACAACTGGCAGGTCTCTTCGACCAGGACTGAATGCCCTTGGCAGTGGCTTTCAAACTGTCCAGTGAAAGCCAGGTTTCCCAGAGATGCCTCTTCTGAATGCTCCATTTGGAACTGTGTTGCTTTACAGAGCGAGGTGGGCACTGAGAACTTCAGCTCAGGTCGGGCCTGGCCAGCTCAGGACCTCGCAGGAACAATGTTTCTCTTGCCTTGGACCTGCCTCTCTGTTTACAGTGGGGGCCCAAGCCCTGTCATTCTTGCTACCCCATCTCTAACTGTGGCTTCTTTTTCCTTGGTCCTTGAGGATTTTTCTCATTTCCCAGTCTTTTTCCCAGTCTCATTTCCCAATCTAGACTCTGTAGCCTTTTGCTAACTTTCTGTGCAGAGATAGTTGTCTGTTTTCTACTTAAGTTAGTCAAAATCAACTTCTCTTGTATGCAACCAAAGAACCCTGTCTGGTACAGATGGCGTTCACTTCTTTATTAGAAATAGGTATTACATTAATCATTCATATTAAGATTCTGGTTAACCAAATCCATCCTTACCCCACTCCACCCCTGATTACTTTATACTGAGGCTGTCACTAAGCCAGATCTGTCTATCCTGTGCATGTGAAAGTGATCTTTTATTTTTATGCTTTAATCTGTCTCTATTACATTAAATTTTGTTAATTTGGTCAATTTCTGTTGGGGTTGCTTTTAATCTGGATGCCTGGCTTTCATCTATCACACTCATCTAGGTTTTGTGTTATCAGCAGATGCCACAAAATAACATAATGCATCCGTGGACCACTGTCTAGATTCTGACATATTTGCTTCTGAATTTGATAATGCCAAGTGATGGTGAGAATGTGGGATGCCAGTGGGGGTATAAACTCATACTACCACTTTGAAGACAGACTGCAGGAAATTAAAATAAAACAAAAAATGGAGATACCTGGCCGGGCACGGTGGCTCATGCCTGTAATCCCAGCACTTGGGAGGCCGAGGCGGGTGGATCATGAGGTCAAGAGATCGAGACCATCCTGGCCAACATGGTGAAACCCCATCTCTACTAAAAATACAAAAATTAGCCAGGCATGTTGGAGTGCACCTATAGTCCCAGCTACTCAGGAGGCTGAGGCAGGAGAATCGTTTGAACCCAGGAGGTGGAGGTTGCAGTGAGCCAAGATTGCATCACTGCACTCCAGCATGGGCGACAGAGTAAGACTCTGTCAAAAACAAACAAACAAACAAACAAAACCTATACCCTACAACAGAGAAATCTTATTTCTAGGTAAAATGGAAAAAGTTCCCTTGTCCCCCTTGCAGGGTGTACAATGGGGGTGTGGCTCGCTTCTTTGGTGCCTCCCTGCTCAAACCTCTATGGGGAGCATGCAGACGGGCAGGCTGTGGGGCTCTGATCTGGGCTTTCTGTATCCCGGGGTTTTTTGCCTTGGTGTACTGGAAGAATCAGATCACACATGTGCTTGGAGAATGAGTGCAAGGTTTTGTTGACTGGAAGTAGCTCTCAGCAGATGGGGGAGCCAGAAGGGAGATGGTTTTCCCCTGGAGTCAGGCTGCCCAGCAGCCGGGCTCTCCTCTGTCTGCCCAGCCAAACTCCGCATTGTTCAGGGGGCCGATGGCCTGCCGGTGTGTTCTTCTGCCAGCATGCTCCTCTCGACATCCTCTGGACGTCCAGCTGCTTGTGTGTGCTTGTATGCGCTTCCGCCGATGTGTTCCTCTCGATGTCCAGCCACTTGTGTCTCTTCTCGCTAGGGTCTTAGGGTTTTTATAGGCACAGGATGGGGGTATGGCGGGCCAGGGTGGTCTTGGGAAATGCAACATTTGGATACGAAAACAGAAGCGCCTGTCCTTACCTAGGTCCATGGGCATAGGCCCGAGGGTGGAACCCTTGCCAGGGACTATGCTCTTCTCCCAGCACCTCCCTGCCCACCTGCCATATCATAGGTATACATGCTAAATACAGTCTTCCACATGGCACATAGAGCTAAGTTTAGAATGCAGACTGTAATAACAAAGTATTAGAAATGATGTACTATATTCATAAAATGAAATATTGTTTTAAAAATAGATTAGATAAAATTTATTACCATGGATAAATCTCAAATATATAATGTCAAATGAAAAAAAGGAAATAGCAAAAGAATATACCTGGTATAAAACCATTTGTGAATTAAAAGAAAGAAAAAAATACTATATGTGATTTTGGATACCTCTATGCATGGTAAAAGTTTAAAAACATACGGAAGGGATACATATCAACATCAGACTAATTGTTATGGAGAAGAAGGGACAAGAAAGAGATGGTGTGAGAAGGACTGATTCTATAATGACTCTATAATGATTTATGTGGAAATATTTTAAAACTAACCTTTTTATAGATTTTTATGGTTATTAAAGCGTTGGGTGCTGCAGATGACAATTTGGGGTCATACTGATCTGGGTCCAATTCTGGCTTCAAGCTGTGCAACCACAGGTAAATTGTGTAAGCTCCATCAACATCAGTTTTCTCAACTGTTAAATGGGAACAATAATTAAGCCTATTTTACAGACTTGCCGTGAGAGTGAAATTATATTAGATATTTAATGGTTGAGCATGGTGCTTGGTCTGTAATAGCGCTAAATAAATGTGAAATATTGGTTTCTTTCCTCTTGCTGAGGCTAGTGAAGCATACATGGAAGAAGGTAGGAGTGGGAAGTGGTAGGATGGGGAGGGCAGGGAGGAGGACGAATAAGAGTTGTATTCACAGCCGATGTGGGGAACAAACCGTGGAAGGAGGAACTCCATGAGCGAGAGACTGCACATAAGGAGAAGGCAACGAGTGAAACAGCTGAAACATTAGGGAAAAACAACCCAACACAGCAAATAACCCAATCCAGTGGAATGAGCTGGAAATCATGGCAAACCGGAGACCAAGAGAAGAAAACATATTTATACTCCTGGAAGGAAATACAAATGGAAAGACAAACGCCCAGACTGGAGCAAACAGGCTGCCCCTGCATCCCTGCCTCTCCCTGATGGCTTCGCAGTCCCCGAGTCTGCCTTTTGCAGGTTACTTCTTTCTTAACCCTTTTCAACTTTACTCCGATTCTGTCAGGAAACCAGGTGGAATAGGCTGGGCTACACTTCTCTTGAAACAATATTCGACCCCCTTACCCTGTGCTTTCAGGAATGCTATGGTTTGAATGATGGTTTTGCCTCCAAAATTCAGGTCTAGAGGCTTAATGGCCAGTGCGATAGTATTAAGAGGCAGGTTCTTTAAGAGGCGATTAGGTCATGAGGCTCCTCCCTCATGAGTGGCATTAGGGACCTTATAAAAGGGCTTGAGGGAGTGGATTTTCTAGCCTTTTCTTTGTGTCTTGCCCTTCCACCTGTGAGGATGAAGCAAGAAATGCTCACCAGATGCCAGCACCTTGATCTTGGACTTCTCAGCTTCCAGAATTTGTGAGGAACTACATTTCTGTTCTTTGTAAGTTGCTCAGTCTCAGGTATTTTGTTATAGTGGCACAAATGACGTAAGACACAGGAAATGCGTAAAGTGTGGTGACCCTATAAAATGTTGTGCTCTTAAAACCCTGAAAAGTTGGTGTGAGTGAGGACATAACATATTCAGAGATAACTCATTGCTTCAGCTAGAGAAGGGCATAGGCTGGCCAAGTGACTCTCATTACCTTTTACCTTGAATCCTGCACCCCATTCTCCACTTGTCCATCTCCTCTCTTTCCCAGTCCAGTTTTAGTTTTCCTGAGATAGAGTTCAAATTTCATCATTCTTCTGCTCAAAAACATTCAATAGCTTCCCCATTGTCCTCAAACTTAAGGACTAGTTCTTTGGTTTAACCTTTAGGAACCTGCCATAATTTTACCCTAACCCACTTTTTCTAACTTTTCCAAATTATTTTTCCTCTAGACTGATTCTCACATCACTACATTCCAGCCCCACCCCCAACATTTACTGCTTTTCCATCTTTGTTCTTTTCATCATGAGCTCCCTTCATCCTCCCATTTCCATGTGTCCAATTTTTTTCTCATCCTTCATGGACTACTTCAAATGCCATTTGCTTTGTAAAGCATTTTTGGATCCTCTTTCCTTCCTCCCCTAGCTGGACGTAAGTATTCAGTGCAATTTTACTTAAGAAACTATTGAGGTTGGAGTCAAGATGGCCAACTAGATGCAAGCTGGAAAAGCTTCTTCCACTGAGAGACAAGACTATCAAGCAGACGAACTCACTCCAAGATCTTCAGGAGGAAGGCATTGAGAGCAGCAGGTGGGGGACAGACAGAGGACAGGCCCTGGGCTGAAGTGGGGAGGTCAGTGGGGACCCTGCATGGGGTTGCTGAGCACCAGGACTCATTCCTGGCCACAAGAAGTTCCTGGAGAAGCAGTGAGTTAAATAGGTGTGGAGTGAACCACTCTCACCGTGGACCTCTGGAATCCTAGCTGCATGAGACCCCATGACCCCACGGGCATATGAGCTGGCAGCAAGAGCTGCGTGGGGAGTTGGTGGAGACAGGCCTCTAGCCATGCAGAGCCCAGAGGGTTTGGGGCAGGAATGGCTGCAGTGGAGTATATTCAGGAACCCCCATCCTCCAAGGTTCACCATGCTCCTCTAGGTGCCTGTGACCTTTGTTGACTGTCAGACCTGGACAGAGCAGGGCTATGTTGCCTGGTGGATGGGCAACCCCCATGTCTGAGCACCCCCATGTCTGCCTGCCTCTCCTTGGGTTCCTGCTTGGCTGTGCCCACTTGCCATACAGCCTTAGATGCCCAACTAGGGCATTTACCAGGAGCCACCACCATATCTCCTTCATGAGCACACCCTGTGTAACCTTTGGAGAGCTTCTACAGATGGGCCAGCATTGGCATGCACTCACTTGCAGCCTCCTCCCGTTGGTTGGCAGGTGTGCGTGGGTGGACCTTGCCACCCTGCAGCCACTGGTGCATATACACAGACCTCACTGCCATGCCATCACTGGACAAGTACACACACGTGATCTCCACCACCCCACTGCCACCAGTACCCAAGTATGCATGCCAACTCTGCTGTGCCACTGCACTGCCATCCCCCTGTACATGCAGGTGGATTCCACTATACTGCAACTACTGGTGCATGTGCATTCATGGACACTGCTGCTCTGCTGCCACCAGTGCACACATGCAAACACTGCCATGCCACTGTCCTCCTGTTGCTAGCACATGTACATGAGTATGGACCCTGCTGCCACCACTCTGATGAGGCATTTTTTGCCAGCACCCCCAAGCAGAGTGTTGTGGCCAGTGGACTGGGAACACCTCAGCCCCTCCAGTGCAGCAGGTGCTTAACCTTGAGGGGCCAGAGAACAAAGAAGCTGTGGGCCTGGTCCCAGCCCTTCAGGGTTAGAGAACACAGGCTAGGAGTGCTAAGCTGAGCTTTGGCTCCCCGAAATCATCCAGAAATGAAGCCAGTAGACTGAACCCAACTTATGCCACAATCAAACCCTCAAGGGCATCAAGGATATATAAGCAAAAAGCCCCATCCAAAAGACAGCAATTTCAAACATCAAAGGAACATCAGTTCGCAGAGATGAGAACGAACTGGTGCAAGAACTCTGGCAACTCAAAAGCCAGAGTGTCTTCTTACCTCCAAAAGACCACAGTAGTTCCCCAGCAATAGTTCTTAGCTAGGCTGAAATGGTTGAAATGACAGATATAGAATTCAGAATTTGGATGGCAACAAAGATCATCGAGATTCAGAAGGAAGTTGAAACCCAATCCAAGGAATCCAGCAAAATTTTACAAGAGCTGAAAGACAAAATAGCCATTTGAAGAAAAAACCAAACCGATCTGATAGCGCTGAAAAACTCACTACAAGAATTTTGTAATACAATCATAAATATTAACAGCAGAATAGACAAAGCTGAGGAAAGAATCTCAGAGCTCCAAGAATGTTTATTTAAACCAACTCAGCAGACAAAAATAAGGAAAAAAGAGTGAAGAAAGCCCCTGAGAAATATGGGATTATGTAAAGAGAGACCAAACCTATGACTCATTGGCATTCCTGAAAAAGAAGGAGAGTGAGTGAGCAACTTGGAAAACATATTTGAGGATATTGTCCACAAAAATTTCCCCAGCCTTTCTAGAGAGATTGACATTCAAATTCAGGAAATTTAGAGAACCCCTGCAAAATATACAAGATGACCATCCTCAAGACACATGGTAATTCAGATTCTCCAAGGTCAATGTGAAAGAAAAAAATATTACAGGCAGTTAGAAAGAAGGGGCAGGTCACCTATAATGGGAGCCCCATCAGGCTAACAGGGGAGCTTTCAGCAGAAACCCTATAAGCTAGAAAAGATTGGGGGCCTATATTTAGCATTCTTAAAGAAATTTTGACCATGAATTTTATATCCAGCCAAACTAAGCTTCATAAGTGAAAGAGAAGTAAAATCCTTTCTATACAAGAAAATGCTAAGGGAATTAGTTATCATCAGACCAACCTTATAGGAGGTCTTTAAGGGAGTCCTAAACGTGGAAATGAGTGGCTGTTACTGGCCACCATAAAAACACACACACTTAAGTAATAGACCATTGACACTATAAAGCAACTACACAATCAAGCCTAGATAACAACCGTGTAACAGTATGATGACAGGATCAAATCAGCACATATCAATATTAACCTTGAATATAAATGGGCTAAATGCCCCACTTAAAACGTGCTGAGTAGCAAGTCAGATAAAGAAGCAAGGCCTAACTCTATGCTGTCTTCAAGAGACCCATCTCACATGCAGTGACACCCACCGGGCCAAACTAAAGGGATGGAGAAAAATCTATCAAGCAAATGAAAAACAAACCAAAAAAAAAAAAAAAAGAAATTTATATTAAAATATAGCAGGGGTTGCTGTTCCTATTTTCCACAAAACTGTCTTTAAACCAACAATGATAAAAAAGGACAAAGAAGGGCATTACATAATGATAAAGCATTCAATTTGACAAAAGGACTTAACTATCCGAAATACATATATTCCCAACACTGGAGCACCCAGATATGTAAGACAAGTTCTTAGAGACCTGCAAAGAGACTTGGATAACCACACAATCATAGTAGGAGACTTCAACACCCCACTGACAGTATTACGCAGGTCAATGAGGTAGAAAACTAACAAAGATATTCAGGACCTAAACTCAAACTTGACCAAATGTACCTAACAGACATCTACATAACACTCCACCCAAAAGCACATGGCATATACTCTAAAATCAACCACATGCTCAGCTATAAAGCAATTCTCAACAAATTAAGAAAAAAAACCTGAAATCATACCAACAATACTCCTGGACTACAGTACAATAAAAAATCAGTACCAAGAAGATCTCTCAAAACCATACAATTATATGGAAATTAAACAACCTGCTCCTGAAGGCCTTTTGGGTAAACAAAGAAATTAAGGCAGAAATCAAGAAATTCTTTGAAACTAATGAAAAGATACATTACATCCACCTGCATGTACAGGAGGGTGGCAGTGCAGTGGCACAGCAGAGTTGGCATGCACACTTGCATACTGGTGGCAGTGGGGTGGTGGAGTTCTTGTCCAGTGATGGCATGGCAGTGAGGTCTGTGCATATGCACCAAAGATACAACATAGGAGAATCTCTGGGATACATCTAGAGCAGTGTTAAGAAGAAAGTTTACAGTGCTAACTGCCCACGTCAAAAAGTTAGAAAGATCTCAACTTAATAACCTAATATAACACCTAGAGGAACCAGAAAAACAAGAGAAAACCAACCCCAAAGCTCACAGAAGAAAAGAAATAACCAAAATCAGAGCTGAACTGAATGAAATTGAGGCACAAATAAACTATACAACAGATTAACAAAACCAAAAGTTTGTTTTCTGAAACAATAAAATTGATACACTACAAACTAGAATAATAAAAACAGAGAAAAGATCCAAATATACACAATCAGAAATGACAATGGGGACATTGCCATTGACCCCAAAGAAATATAGAAAACCCTCAGGGACTATTATGAACACCTCTGTGCATAGAAACTAGAAAACCTAGAAGAAGTGGATAAATTCCTGGAAACATATAACCTCCCAAGATTGGACCAGGAAGAAATTGAGACCCTTAACAGACCACAATAATAAGTTCCAAAGTTGAAGCAGTAATAAAAAGACTACCAACCAGAAAAAGCCTGAACCAGATGGATTCATGGCTGAATTCTACCAGATATACAAGGAAGAGCTAGACCAATTCTACTGAAACTATTGCAGCAAGTTGAGGAGGAGGGACTCCCCCCTGACTCATTCTGTAAGGCCAGCATCATTCTCATACCAAAACCTGGCAGAGACACAATGAAAAAAAAAAAAACTTCGGGCTAATATCCTTGATTAACATACATGCAAAAATACTCAACAAAACACTAACCAATTGAATCCAGCAGCACATCAAAAAGCTAATCCACCATAATCAAGTAGGCTTTAATCATTGGGATGCAAGGTTGGTTCAACATACACAAATCAATAAATGCGATTTATCACACAAACTGGATTAAAAACAGAAACCACATGATCTCAATAGAAGCAGAAAAGGCTTTCAATAAAATTAAACATCCTCTCATTAAAAACTCTCAACAAGCTATGCATTAAAGGAACATACCTAAAAATAATAATAGCTATCTGTGACAGACCCACAGCCAACATCATACTGAATGGGCAAAAGCTGGAATCATTCCCCTTCAGAACTGGAACAAGACAAGGATGCCCACTCCCACCACTCCTGTATAACATAGTACTGGAAGTCCTTGCCATAGCAATCAGGCAAGAGAAAGGAATAAAAGCCATCCAAATAGGAATAGAGGAAGTAAAACTCTCTGATTGCCAATGATATGATTCCATACCTAGAAATTCCCATAGTCTCTGCCTAAAGGCTCCTAGATCTGATAAACAACTTCAGCAAAGTTTCAGGATACAAAATCAATGTACAAAATTGGTAGCATTTCTATATACCAATATTGTCCAAGCTGAGAAACCAATCAAGAATGTAATCCCATTTACAATAGCCACAGAAAGAATAAAACACCTAGGAATACAGCTATCTAGGGAGGTGAAAGATCTCTACAATGAAAATTCTAAAACACTACTGAAATAAATCAGAGCTAACACAAACAAATGAAAGAGATAACACAAACATTTGTTTACAACAAGAATTACAAAACACTGCTGAAAGAAATTAGAGATAATGCAAACAAATGAAAAAACATCCCATGCTCATGGATAGGAAGAATCCATATTGTTAAAATGGCCATACTGCCCAAAGCAATGTACAGATTCAATGCTATTTCTATCAAGCTACCAATGACGTTTTTCACGGAATTAGAAGAAATGATTCTCAACCAAAAAGAGCCCAAATTGCGAAAGCAATCCTAATAAAAAAGAACAAAGCTGGAGGCATCACACCAGCTGACTTTATTCTATAAAGCTACAGTAACCAGAACATGATGGTACTGGTACAAGACAGTTACATAGGTCATGGAAAAGAATAGAGCACCCAGCTATAAAGCCACATGCTTACAACCATCTGATCTTTGACAAAGTTGACAAAAACAAGCAATGGGGAAAGGACCTCCTCTTCAATATATGGTGCTGGGATAACTGGCTAGCTCTATGCAGAAGAATGAAACTGGACCCCTTCCTTTCACCATACACAAAACCAACTCAGGATGAATTAAAAATTTTAATATAAAACCTAAACCTATAAAAACTCAACAGAAAAACCTTGGAAATAGCATTTTGGACATAGGTCTTGGCAAAGATTTTATGATGAAGACTCCAAAGCAGTTGCAACAATAACAAAAATTGACAAGTGGGACCGAATTAAAGAGTTTCCATACAGCAAAAAGCAAGCAAACAAACAAGAAAAACCTATCAACAGAGTAAACGGAAAACCTACAGAGTTGAAAATATTTGCAACTTATGTGTCCGACAAAATTCTGGATGTTAGCATCCAGAATCTATAAGGAACTTAAATTTACAAGCAAACAACAAATGACCTCATTAAAAAATGGGCAAAGGACCTGAATAGACACTTGTCAAAAGAAGATATGCACATGGCCAACAAGCATAGGAAAAAAATGTCCATATCACTAATTATCAAAGAAATTAAAATCAAAACCCCAATGAAATAGCATCTCACACCAGTCAGAATGGCCACTATTAAAAAGTTGGAAAATAACAGATGCTGGTGAGGTTGTGGAGAAAAGTAATGGTTATACACTGCTAGTGGGAATGCAAATTAGTTCATCCATTGTGGAGAGCAGTTTGGAGGTTCCTCAGATAACTTAAAAATAGAGCTAGCATCCTACCTAGCAATCCCATTCCTGGGTATATACCCAAAGGAATAGAAATCGTTCTACTACATAGACACATGCATGCATATGTTTATCACAGTAATATTCACAATAGCAAAGACATGGAATTAACCTAGATGCCCATCAACAGTGGACTGGATAAAGAAAATGTGATACATATACACCATGGAATACTACGCAGTTATAAAAAAGAACAAAATCGTGTCCTTTGTAGCCACAAGGAAGTTGCTGGAGGCCATTATCTTATGTGAATTTACATAGGAACAGAAATTCGAAAATTGCATGTTCTCACTTAGAAGTGGGAACTAAACATGGATGACACATGGACAAGTAGAAGGAACAACAGATGCCAGGGCCTACTTGAGGATGAAGGGTAGGAGGAGGGTGAGGATAATAAGAACTGTCTATTGGGTACTATGCTCATTACCTGGGTGATGAAATAATCTGTACACCAAAGCTGCGTGACCTGCAATTTACCCATGTCACAAACTTGCACATGTATTCCCTGAACCTAAAATGAAGGTTGGAAAACAAAGACACTACTGTGCTTGCTGGGCACGAGAGAGACAAAAAAGTATAACACATGGTCCCTCTCCTCTATCAGGAACACCTAGTCAGGAAGGCAGGCATATAAACAATGAATCCTAAACCAAGGTGACAATAAGACATCATCAATGAGAAGAAGGCCCTAGGGAGCCACCATGGAGTCACCAGCATCTCTTGCCTCCTAATTTTTCTCTGATTCTTCTCCTGCCCGTTTTCCCCACCTTACAATTTCTTTGATTATCATTATCATTATTATTATACTTAAGTTCTAGGGTACATGTGCACAACGTGCAGGCTCATTACATAGGTATACATGTGCCATGCTGGCCCGCTGCCCCAACAACCTGTCATTTACATTAGGTACTTCTCCCAGTGCTATCCCTCCCCCGGTCCCCCATCCCGCAACAGGCTCCAGTGTGTGATGTTCTCCACCCTGTGTCCAAGGGTTCTCACTGTTTAGTTCCCACCTATGAGTGAGAACATGTGGCGTTTGGTTTTCCGTCCTTGTGACAGTTTGCTCAGAATGATGGTTTCCAGCCTCATCCATGTCCCTGCAAAGGACATGAACTCATCCTTTTTTTATGGCTGCATAGTATTCCATGGTGTATATGTGCCACATTTTCTT